>NW_024055717.1:2266033-2336565 GCF_902713615.1 Scyliorhinus canicula
GAGACAGAGACAGATACAGAGACAGACACACTGAGACAGAGAGGTACCGAGACAGACACAGGGACAGATACACACAGACAGAGAGATACAGAGACAGATGCAGAGAGAGGTGCAGAGAGATACAGAGAGAGACAGAGAGAGATACAGACAGAGATACAGAGAGAGATGCAGAGAGAGATACAGAGAGAGATACAGATACCGAGACATATACACACATACAGAGAGGTACAGGGAAAGATACAGGGAGAGGTACACAGACCGAGATACAGAGAGAAAGATCGAGAGAGAGGTACAGAGAGAGAGATATACAGAGACAGAGAGATACTTAGAGATAGAGAGAGAGAGATACAGAGGGAGGTACAGAGAGAGATACAGAGAGAGATACAGAGAGAGAGACAGAGAGATAGACACACAGACAGAGAAACAGAGAGAGATACAGGCAGAGGTACAGAGAGAGATACAGAGACAGATACAGAGACATATACACACAGACAGATAAGTACACAGAGATACAGGGAGAGGTACACAGAGCGAGATACAGAGAGAGATCAAGAGAGAGAGGTACAGAGAGATACAGAGACAGATACTTAGAGATAGAGAGAGTGATACAGAGAGGGATGCAGAGAGGAATTCTGAGAGTGATACAGAGAGGTACAGAGAGAGAGATACAGAGAGAGAGATACAGCGAGACATACAGAGAGATACAGAGAGTGGTGGAGAGATAGAGAGACAGATACAGAGACAGATACACAGATACAGATAGAGAGAGAGATACAGAGGGAGGTACAGAGAGAGATACAGAGAGAGATACAGAGACAGATACAGAGTCATATACACACAGACAGAGAGGTACAGGGAAAGATACAGAGAGAGATACACAGAGCGAAATACAGAGAGAGGTACGAGAGAGTACAGAGAGAGGAGAGACAGAGCACACGAGAGAGATTAGAGATAGAGAGAGACATACAGAGGGAGTACAGAGAAAGAACAGAGAGAGATACAGAGAAGATCAGAGGAGCCATGCGAGGAGGGTACAGAGAGACACACAGAGACAGAGACGCACAGGACAGGTACAAACACCGAGAGATACAGACAGAGATCCAGAGAGATTCAGGTGAGATACAGAGAGAGGATACAGAGAGCAGATACACACATACAGAGAGATACGGAGAGAGGTACAGAGAGAGAGATACAGAGAGGGAGAGACGCAAAGAGAGATACATAGAGAGAGATCGAGAGTGACAGGTACAGAGAGAGAGATCCAGAGACAGGGAGATACTTAGAGATAGAGTGAGAGATACAGAGGGGGATGCAGAGAGGGATTCTGAGAGAAATACAGAGAGAGATACAGAGAGAGGTAGAAGGAGAGATACAGAGACAGATATAGAGACAGATACACAGAGACGGAGAGGTACCGAGACGGACACAGGGAGAGATGCACACAGACAGAGAGATACAGAGACAAACACAGGGACTGCTGAATACATTGAATCCTCACAAAACTCAAAGGCTGCAGCACATTGAAACGCAACACCTCAGAGAGCAGCATCATAACATATACAGCTGTGAAAACTAATACCCCGTCTCTCACTGATACCTTCCGTCCATCTGATACACACACTTAAACTAGGAGAGAGGCGGGCTGAGATGTGGAGGAAGAAAGAACTGGTCTGTGAGTTGTGCTGATTGAAGACAGTGTGAGAAAAAGAGTGGGAGGAGATAGAATGGGGGAGAAAGTGGGTTGGAGAACTAAAGGATGAAACGAGAGAAGGAGGTAGATTGTCTGAGAGAAAGGGAAGCAGTGAGTGGAGAGCGAGTTTGTGAGTGGATGAGGGAGGCAGATTGTATGAGAAGGATAGTGTATAAAATACTAACATAATCTCAGGATAAAGAAGAGAGCGACTGAGTGACTGAGGGAGTGGGAGAGGGAAAGAGTGTGAGAGAAATTGTGAGAGAGGGAAAGAGTGTGAGAGAAAGTGAGAGATGGAAAGAATGTGAGAGAAAGTGTGAGAGAGGGAAAGAATGTAAGAGAAAGTGTGAGAGAGGGAAAGAGTGTGAGAGAAAGTGTGAGAGAGGGAAAGAGTGCCAGAGAAAGTGTGAGAGGGAAAGAGTGTGAGATATAGTGTAAGAGAGGGAAAGAGTGTGAGAGAAAGTGTGAGAGAGGAAAAGAGTGTGATAGAAAGTGTGAGAGAGGTTAATAGTGTGAGAGAAAGTGTGAGAGAGTGAAAGAGTGTGATAGAAAGTGTGAGAGAGGGAAAAGGTGTTAGAGAAAGTGTGAGAGAGGGAAAGAGTGTGATAGAAAGTGTGAGAGAGGGAAAGAGTGTGAGAGAAAGTGTGAGAGAGGTAAAGAGTGTGAGAGAAAGTGTGTGAGAGAGCGAAAGAGTGTGAGACAATCTGTGAGAGAGGAAAAGAGTGAGAGAAAGTGTCAGAGACGGATAAAGATTGAGAGAAAGTGTGAGGAGGGAAACAGTGTGAGAGAAAGTGTGAGAGTGAGAAAGAGAGTGAGAGAGTGAGAGAGGGAAAGAGAGTGAGAGAGGGAAAGAGTGTGAGAGGGAGCGAGGCATGCAGGGAGAGAGGTAGGGATGGTGAGAGCGTGAGAGAGGGAGAGAGTGGGAGGGAGGGTGAGTGAGATAGAGATCGTGTCAGAGGGAGAGAGTGTGAGGGGAGAATGTGAGAGAGGGAGAGAGCACAAGAGAGAGTGCGAAAGGGGGAGAGAGTGCGAAAGAGGCTTAGAGTGCGAGAGAGCGAGAATGTGCGAGAGAGGGAAAGAAAGTTAGAGTGCGAGAGAGGGAGAGAGTGAGAGAGTGTGAGAGGTTAGTGCGAGAGAGGGAGAGAGAGCGAGAGAGGGAGTGTCAGAGAGTGTGAGAGAGGGAGAGAGTGTGAGAGAGGGAGAGAGTCCGATAGACGGAGAGAGTGCGAGAGAGATAATGTGAGAGACGGAGAGAGTGTGAGAGAGGAAGTAAGTGTGAGAGAGGGAGAGAGTGCGAGATAGGGAGAGAGTGCGAGAGACGGAGAGTGCGAGAGAGGGAGAGAGTGCGAGAGAGGGTGAGATAGGGAGCGAGTGTGAGAGAGTGAGAGTGTGAGAGAGGGAGAGTGTGAGACAGTGCGTGTGAGAGAGGGAGAAAGTGTGAGAGAGGGAGTGTGATAGCGGGTGTGAGAGATGGAGAGAGTGTGAGAGAGGGAGAGTGTGAGAGAGGGAGGGAGAGTGAGAGATGGAGAGAGTGCGCTAGAGGGAGAGAGTGTGAGAGAGGGAGGGTGAGAGAGCGAGGGTGAGAGATGGAGAGAGTGCTAGAGAGGGAGAGAGTGTGAGCATGGGAGAGAGTGTGAGGGAGGAAGCGTACGTGAGAGTGGGTGTGAGTGAGAGAGGGAGGATGAGAGTGTGAGAGAGTGTGAGAGAGGGAGAGAGTGTGAGACAGGGAGAGAATGCAAGGGAGATATAGAGTGTAAATGAGTGTTCATGGAGATATGGGGATTTGGGTATCAACTGTGATATACCGTATTGGATACTTGTGGGGGTGGGGACTTACCAGGGGTAAGCCATGGGGTACGGGCTTCTGGTACGGAGTCTGTCCCTGTTGCTCAGAAGGGAAGGGGGGAAAGGAGTTGAACATTAGTAATTGGGGACTCAATAGTCAGGGGCACAGAGAGGAGATTTTGTGGGAGCGAGAGAGACTCAGGTTTGGTATGTTGCCTCCCAGGTGCAAGGGTACGTGATGTCACGGATCGTGTTTTCCGGGTCATTAAGGGGGAGGGGGAGCAGCCCGAAGTCGTAGTCCACATTGGCACTAAAGACATAGGTAGGAAAGGGGACAAGGATGTCAGGCAGGCCTTTAGGGAGCTAGGATGGAAGCTCAGAGCGAGAACAAACAGAGTTGTTATCTCTGGGTCGTTGCCCGTGCCACGTGATAGTGAGATGAGGAATAGGGAGAGAGAGCAATTCAACACGTGGCTACAGGGATGGTGCAGGCGGGAGGGATTCAGATTTCTGGATAACTGGGGCTCTTTCTGGGGAAGGTGGGACCTCTATAGACAGGATGGTCTACATCTGAACCTGAGGGGCACCAATGTCCTGGGGGGGAGATTTGTTAGTGCTCTTTGGGGGGAATAAACTAATTCAGCAGGGGCATGGGAACCTGGATTGTAGTTTTGGGGTACGGGAGATTGAGAGTATAGGGGTCAGGAGCACAAATTTGACTTCGCAGGAGGGTGCCAGTGTTCAGGTAGGTGGTTTGAAGTGTGTCTACTTCAATGCCAGGAGTATACGAAATAAGGTAGGGGAACTGGCAGCATGGGTTGGTACCTGGGATTTCGACGTTGTGGCCATTTCAGAGACATGGATAGAGCAGGAACAGGAATGGTTGTTGCAGGTTCCGGGGTTTAGGTGTTTTAGTAAGCTCAGAGAAGGGGGCAAAAGAGGGGGAGGTGTGGCACTGCTAGTCAAGGACAGTATTACGGTGGCGGAAAGGATGCTAGATGGGGACTCTTCTTCTGAGGTAGTATGGGCTGAGATTAGAAACAGGAAAGGAGAGGTCACCCTCTGTTGGGAGTTTTCTATAGGCCACCTAATAGTTAGACCATAAGACCATAAGACATAGGAGCGGAAGTAAGGCCATTCGGCCCATCGAGTCCACTCCACCATTCAATCATGGTTGATTTCAACTCCATTTACCCGCTCTCTCCCAATAGCCCTTAATTCCTCGAGAAATCAAGAATTTATCAATTTCTGTCTTAAAGACACTCAATGTCCCGGCCTCCACCGCCCTCTGTGGCAATGAATTCCACAGACCTACCACTCTCTGGCTGAAGAAATTTCTCCTCATCTCTGTTCTAAAGTGACTCCCTTTTATTCTAAGCCTGTGCCCCCGCGTCCTAGTCTCCCCTGCTAATGGAAACAACTTCCCTACGTCCATCCTATCCAAGCCATTCATTATCTTGTAAGTTACTATTAGATCTCCCCTCAACCTCCTAAACTCCAATGAATATAATCCCACGATCCTCAGACGTTCATCGTATGTTAGGCCTATCATTCCTGGGATCATCCATGTGAATCTCCGCTGGACCCGCTCCAGTGCCAGTATGTCCTTCCTGAGGTGTGGGGCACAAAATTGCTCACAGTATTCTAAATGGGGCCTAACTAGTGCTTTATAAAGCCTCAGAAGTACATCCCTGCTTTTATATTTCAAGCCTCTTGAGATAAATGACAACATTACATTTGCTTTCTTAATTACGGACTCACCCTGCAAGTTTACCTTTAGAGAATCCTGGACTAGGACTCCCAAGTCCCTTTGCACTTTAGCATTATGAATTTTGTCACCGTTTAGAAAATAGTCCATGCCTCTATTCTTTTTTCCAAAGTGCAAGACCTCGCACTTGCCCACGTTGAATTTCATCAGCCACTTCTTGGACCATTCTCCTAAACTGTCTAGATCTTTCTGCAGCCTCCCAACCTCCTCAATACTACCTGCCCCCCCACCTATCTTTGTATCATCGGCAAACTTGGCCAGAATGCCCCCAGTCCCGTCATCTAGATCGTTAATATATAAAGAGAACAGCTGTGGCCCCAACACTGAACCCTGCGGGACACCACTTGTCACCGGTTGCCATTCCGAAAAAGAACCTTTTATCCCAACTCTCTGCCTTCTGTCTGACAGCCAATCGTCAATCCGTTAGTACCTTGCCTCGAATACCATGGGCTCTTATTTTACTCAGCAGTCTCCCGTGAGGCACCTTGTCAAAGGCCTTTTGGAAGTCAAGATAGATAACATCCATTGGCTCTCCTTGGTCTAACCTATTTGTTATCGCTTCAAAGAACTCTAACAGGTTTGTCAGGCACGACCTCCCCTTACTAAATCCATGCTGACTTGTCCTAATCCGACCCTGCACTTCCAAGAATTTAGAAATCTCATCCTCAACGATGGATTCTAGAATTTTGCCAACAACCGAGGTTAGGCGAATTGGCCTATAATTTTCCATCTTTTTTCTTGTTCCCTTCTTGAACAGGGGGGTTACAACAGTGATTTTCCAATCCTCTGGGACTTTCCCTGATTCCAGTGACTTTTGAAAGATCATAACTAACGCCTCCACTATTTCTTCAGCTATCTCCTTTAGAACTCTAGGATGTAGCCCATCTGGGCCCGGAGATTTATCAATTTTCAGACCTTTTAGTTTCTCTAGCACCTTCTCCTTTGTGATGGCAACCATATTCAACTCTGCCCCCTGACTTTCCTGAATTGTTGGGATGTTACTCATGTATTCTACTGTGAAGACTGACGCAAAGCACTTATTAAGTTCCTCAGCTATTTCCTTGTCTCCCATCACTAGATTACCAGCGTCATTTTGGAGCGGCCCAATGTCTACTTTTGCCTCCCGTTTGTTTTTAATGTATTTAAAGAGACTTTTACTATCATTCCTAATGTTACTGGCTAGCCTACCTTCATATTTGATCCTCTCCTTCCTTATTTCTCTCTTTGTTATCCTCTGTTTGATTTTGTAGCCTTCCCAATCTTCTGACTTCCCACTACTCTTTGCCACATTATAGGCTCTCTCTTTTGCATTGATGCATTCCCTGACTTCCTTTGTCAGCCATGGCTGCCTAATCCTCCCTCTGATAACCTTTCTTTTTTTTGGGATGAACCTCTGCACTGTGTCCTCAATTACTCCCAGAAACTCCTGCCATTGCTGTTCTACTGTCTTTCCCACTAGGCGCTGCTTTCAGTCGATTTTCGTCAGTTCCTCCCTCATGCGCCTGTAATTACCTTTATTTAACTGTAAAACCTTTACATCTGATTCAACCTTCCTTCTTTCAAATTGCAGACTGAATTCTACCATATTATGATCACTGCTTCCTAAGTGTTCCCTTACTTTAAGATCTTTTATCAATTCTGGCTCATTACATAACACTAAGTCCAGAATAGCCTATTCCCTCGTGGGCTCCATCACAAGCTGTTCCAAAAAGCCATCCTGTAAACATTCAATGAATTCCCTTTCTTTGTGTCCACTGGCAACATTATTTACCCAGTCCACCTGCATATTGAAGTCCCCCATGATCACTGTGACCTTGCCTTTCTGACATGCCCTTTCTATTTCGTGGTGCATTTTGTGCCCCTGGTCCTGACCACTGTCAGGAGGCCTGGACATAACTCCCATTATGGTTTTTTTGCCTTTGTGGTTCCTCAACTCTACCCACACAGACTCCACATCGTCTGACCCTATGTCGTTTAGTGCTATTGATTTAATTTCATTTCTAATTAACAAGGCAACCCCGCACCCTCTACCCACCTCTCTGTCTTTTCGATAGGTTGTAAATCCCTGGATGTTTAACTGCCAGTCCTGAACCCCCTGCAACCATGTCTCTGTGATGCCTACCACATCATACCTGCCAGTCACAATCTGGGCCACAAGCCCATCTACCTTGTTCCGTACACTGCGGGCATTTAAATATAGCACCTTTAATTCCCTATTGACTGTCCCTTTTTGTTTTCTTAGTGTGGTGGACCTTGGTTTACTGAGCCTTTCCATACACTGTGTCATATTTTGTGAGATGGGGACTATCGTAACCTCTCCTGAGCTCTGTCTTTTCGTGATTTTTTGTAATCCTAAGCAGCTGCGCTACCCACTGATTCCTTCACCTCTTGGTTCCCTGATTTTCCTTCCCCCATCTAGGGATGTAGAGGAAAGGATGGCGAAGATGATTCTGGAATAGAGCGAAAGTAACAGGGTAGTTGTTATGGGAGACTTTAACTTTCCAAATATTGACTGGAAAAGATATAGTTCGAGTACATTAGATGGGTCGTTCTTTGTACAATGTGTGCAGAAGGGTTTCCTGACACAAGATGTTGACAGGCCAACAAGAGGCGAGGCCACATTGGATTTGGTTTTGGGTAATGAACCAGGCCAGGTGTTAGATCTGGAGGTAGGTGAGCACTTTGGAAACAGTGACCACAATTCGGTGACCTTTATGTTAGTGATGGAAAGGGATAAGTATACCCCGCAGGGCAAGAGTTATAGCTGGGGGAAGGGCAATTATGATGCCATTAGACATGACTTAGGATGTGCTGGTTGGTGAAGTAGGCTGCAAGGGTTGGGCACACTGGATATGTGGAGCTTGTTCAAGGAACAGCTATCGCATGGTCTTGATAAGTACGTACCAGTCAGGCAGGGAGGAAGGGATCGAGCGAGGGAACCGTGGTTTACCAAAGAAGTGGAATCTCTTGTTAAGAGGAAGAAGGAGGCCTATGTGAAGGTGAGGCAAGAAGTTTCAGTTGGGGCGCTTGAAAGTTACAAAGAAGCGAGGAAGGATCTAAAGAGAGAGCTGAGACGAGCAAGGAGGGGACATGAGAAGTCTTTGGCAGGTAGGATCAAGGAAAACGCAAAAGCTTTCGATAGGTATGTCAGGAATAAAAGAATGACTGTGGTAAGAGTAGGGCCAGTCAAGGACAGTGGTGGGAAGTTGTGTGTGGAGGCTGAGGAGATAAGCGAGATACTAAATGAATACTTTTCGTCAGTATTCAGTCAAGAAAAAGATAATATTGTGCAGGAGAATGCTGAGACCCAGGCTATTAGAATAGATGGCATTGAGGTGCGTAGGGAAGACGTGTTGGCAATTCTGGACAAGGTGAAAATAGATAAGTCCCCGGGGCCGGATGGGATTTATCCTAGGATTCTCTGGGAAGCCAGGGAAGAGATTGCTGAGCCTTAGGCTTTGATTTTTAGGTCATCATTGGCTCCAGGAATAGTGCCAGAGGACTGGAGGATAGCAAATGTGGTCCCTTTGTTCAAGAAGGGGAGTAGAGATAACCCCGGTAACGATATGCCGGTGAGCCTAACGTCTGTGGTGGGTTAAGTCTTGGAGAGGATTATAAAATATACGATTTATAATCATCTAGATAGGAATAATATGATTAGGGATAGTCAGCATGGTTTTCTGAAGGGTAGGTCATGCCTCACAAACCTTATCGAGTTCTTTGAGAAGGTGACTGAACAGGTAGACGAGGGTAGAGCAGTTGATGTGGTGTATATGGATTTCAGTAAAGCGTTTAATAAGGTTCCCCACGGTCGGCTATTGCAGAAAATACGGAGGCTGGGGATTGAGGGTGATTTAGAGATATGGATCAGAAATTGGCTAGTTGAAAGAAGACATAGAGTGGTAGTTGATGGGAAATGTTCAGAATGGAGTTCAGTTACGAGTGGCGTACAACAAGGATCTGTTCTGGGGCCGTTGCTGTTTGTCATTTTTTCAAATGTCCTAGAGAAGGGCGCAGAAGAATGGGTGAGTAAATTTGCAGACGACACTAAATTCGGTGGAGTTGTAGACAGTGCGGAAGGATGTTGCAGGTTACAGAGGGACATAGATAAGCTGCAGAGCTGGTCTGAGAGGTGGCCAATGGAGTTTAATGTGGAGAAGTGTGAGGTGATTCACTTTGGAAAGAATAACAGGAATGCGGAATATTTGGCTAATGGTAAAATTCTTGGTAGTGTGGATGAGCAGAAGGATCTCGGTGTCCATGTACATAGATCCCTGAAAGTTGCCACCCAGGTTGATAGGGTTGTGAAGAAGGCCTATGGTGTGTTGGCCTTTATTGGTAGAGGGATTGAGTTCCGGAGCCATGACGTCATGTTGCAGTTGTACAAAACTCCAGTACGGCCGCATTTGGAGTTTTGCGTACAGTTCTGGTCGCCTCATTATAGGAAGGACGTGGAAGCTTTGGAACGGGTGCAAAGGAGATTTACCAGGATGTTGCCTGGTATGGAGGGAAAATCTTATGAGGAAAGGCTGAAGGACTTGAGGTTGTTTTCGTTAGAGAGAAGAAGGTTAAGAGGTGACTTAATAGCATACTAAATGATCAGAGGGTTAGATAGGGTGGACAGCGAGAGCCTTCTCCCGCGGATGGGGGTGGCTCGCACGAGGGGACATAGCTTTAAATTGAGGGGTAATAGATATAGGACAGAGGTCAGAGGTGGGTTTTTTACGCAAAGAGTGGTGAGGCCGTGGAATGCCCTACCTGCAACAGTAGTGAACTCGCCAACATTGAGGGCATTTAAAAGTTTATTGGATAACCATATGGATGATAAGGGCATAGTGTAGGTTAAATGGCCTTTAGTTTTTTTTTCCATGTCGGTGCAACATCGAGGGCCGAAGGGCCTGTACTGCGCTGTATCGTTCTATGTTCTCTGTTCTATATACAAACCCCCAGCCCCTCTCTCCCCGGCACTGACCCTGCAACACCAGCATTTTCCAACCTGGATATCCAATACAAAATCCCATATTCAAACCCCCAGCCCCTCTCTCCCCGGCTCTGAACCTGAAACACCAGCATTCCCCAACCTGGATACCCAATACAACATCCAATATCCAAACCCCCAGCCCCTCTCTTCCTAGTTCTGACACTGCAACACCACATTCCCCAACTTGGATTCCCAATACAACATCCCATATCCAAACATCCAGCTCCTCTCTTCCTGGCTCTGACCGTGTGCAACACCACATTTCACAACCTGGATACACATTACAACATCTTATATCCAAACCTCCAGCCCCACTCTCCCCGTCTCTGATCCTGCAACACCAGCATTCCCCAACATGGATACACAATAGAACAGCCCATATCCAAACCCCCAGCCCCCCACTCCCTGGCTCTGATTCTGCAACACCAGCATTCCCCAACCTGGATAGCCATAACAACATCCCATATCAAAACATCCAGCCCCTCTCTCCCCGGCTCTGATCCTGCAACACCATAATTCTCCAACATTGATACTCAATACAACATTCCATATCCAAACCCCCAGCCCCCCACTCCCTGGCTCTGATTCTGCAACACCAGCATTCCCCAACCTGATACCTAATACAACATCCAATATCCAAACCCCCAGCCCATCATTTCGTGGCTCTGACACTGCAATACCACATTCCCCAACCTGGATACGGAATGCAGCATCCCTTATCCAAACCCACAGCCCCTCACTTCCTGGCTCTGACCCTGCAGCACTAGCATTCCCCAAACTGGATACCCAATGCAACATTCCTAAAGCCCCAGCCCACCTCTTCCTGGCACTGACCCTGAAACACCTGCATTCCACAACCTCGATACCCAATACAACATCCCATATCCAAACCCCCAGCACCTCTCTACCTGGCTCTAAACCTGTAACACCTGCATTCCACAACCTCGATACCCAATACAGCAGGGATGGTTGTTGCAGGTTCCGCGGTTTAGGAGTTTTAGTAAGGTCAGAGAAGGGGGCAAAAGAGGGGGAGGTGTGGCGCTGCTAGTCAAGGACAGTATTACGGTGGCGGAAAGGATGCTAGATGGGGACTCTTCTTCCGAGGTAGTATGGGCTGAGGTTAGAAACAGGAAACGAGAGGTCACCCTGTTGGGAGTTTTCTATAGGCCACCTAATAGTTCTAGGGATGTAGAGGAAAGGATGGCGAAGATGATTCTGGAAAAGAGCGAAAGTAACAGGGTAGTTGTTAAGGGAGACTTTAACTTTCCAAATATTGACTGGAAAAGATATAGTTCGAGTATATTAGATGGGTCGTTCTTTGTACAATGTGTACAGGAGGGTCTCCTGACACAATATGTTGACAGGCCAACAAGAGGCGAGGCCACATTGGATTTGGTTTTGGGTAATGGACCAGGCCAGGTGCTAGATCTGGAGGTATGTGAGCACTTTGGAAACAGTGACCACAATTCGGTGACCTTTACGTTAGTGATGGAAAGAGAAAAGAATACCCTGCAGGGCAAGAGTTATAGCTGGGGGAAGGGCAATTATGATGCCATTAGACATGACTTAGGACGTGTAGGTTGGAGAAGTAGGCTGCAAGGGTTGGGCACACTGGATATGTGGAGCTTGTTCGAGGAACAGCTATTGCGTGTTCTTGATAAGTACGTACCAGTCAGGCAGGGAGGAAGGGGTAGAGCAAGGGAACCGTGGTTTACCAAAGAAGTGGAAACTCTTGTTAAGAGGAAGAAGGAGGCCTATGTGAAGATGAGGCGTGAAGTTTCAATTGGGGCGCTTGATTGTTACAAGGAAGCGAGGAAGGATCTAAAGAGAGAACTAAGACGAGCAAGGAGGGGACATGAGAAGTCTTTGGCAGGTAGGATCAAGGAAAACGCAAAAGCTTTCTATAGGTATGTCAGGAATAAAAGAATGACTGTGGTAAGAGTAGGGCCAGTCAAGGACAGTGGTGGGAAGTTGTGTGTGGAGGCTGAGGAGATAAGCGAGATACTAAATGAATACTTTTCGTCAGTATTCACTCAGGAAAAAGATAATGTTGTGGAGGGGAATGCTGAGACCCAGGCTATTACCATAGATGGAATTGAGGTGCGCAGGAAAGAAGTGTTGGCAATTATGGACAAGGTGAAAATAGATAAGTCCCCGGGGCCTGATGGGATTTATCCTAGGATTCTCTGGGAAGCCAGGGAAGAGATTGCTGAGCCTTTGGCATTGATTGTTATGTCATCATTGGCTAGGGGATTAGTGCCAGAGGACTGGAGGGTAGCAAATGTGGTCCCTTTGTTCAAGAAGGGGAGTAGAGATAACCCCGGTAACTATAGGCCGGTGAGCCTCACGTCTGTTGTGGGAAAATTCTTGGAGAGGATTATAAGAGATACGATTCATAATCATCTAGATAGGAATAATATGATTAGGGATAGTCAGCATGGTTTTGTGAAGGGTAGGTCATGCCTCCCAAACCTTATCGAGTTCTTTGAGAAGGTGACTCAACAGGTAGACGAGGGTAGAGCAGTTGATGTGGTGTATATGGATTTCAGTAAAGCGTTTGATAAGGTTCCCCACGGTCGGCTATTGCAGAAAATAAGGATGCTGGGGATTGAGGGTGATTTAGAGGTGTGGATCAGAAATTGGCTAGTTGAAAGAAGACAGAGAGTGGTGGTTGATGGCAAATGTTGAGAATGGAGTTCAGTTACGAGTGGCGTACCACAAGGATCTGTTCTGGTGTCGTTGCTGTTTGTCATTTTTATAAATGACCTAGAGGAGGGCACATAAGGTTGGCGAGTAAATTTGCAGACGACACTAAAGTCGGCGGAGTTGTAGACAGTGTGGCAGGATGTTGCAAGTTACAGAGGGACATAGATAAGTTGCAGAGTTGGGCTGAGAGGTGGCAAATGGAATTTAAGGTAATTTAGGGGCAGCACGGTAGCATGGTGGTTAGCATAAATGCTTCACAGCTCCAGGGTCCCAGGTTCGATTCCCGGCTGGGTCACTGTCTGTGCGGAGTCTGCACGTCATCCCCGTGTGTGCGTGGGTTTCCTCGGGGTGCTCCGGTTTCCTCCCACATTCCAAAAGATGTGCAGGTTAGGTGAATTGGCTATGCTAAATTGCCCTTAGTGTCCTAAAAAATATAAGGATAATGGGGTTGGGGTTGTTGGGTTACTGGTATAGGGTGGATACGTTGACTTGAGTAGGGTGATAATTGCTCGGCACAACATCGAGGGCCGAATGGCCTGTTCTGTGCTGTACTGTTCTATGTTCTAGAAGTGTGAGGTGATTCACTTTCGAAAAAATAATAACAGGAATGCAGATAATTTGGCTAATGGTAAAATTCTTGGTAGTGTGGATGAGCAGCAGGATCTCGGTGTCCATGTACATAGACCCCTGGAAGTTGCCACACAGGTTGATAGGGTTGTGAAGAAGGCCTATGGTGTGTTGGCCTTTATTGGTAGAGGGATTGAGTTCCGGAGCCATGAGGTCATGTTGCAGCTGTACAAATCTCTGGTACGGCCGCATTTAGAGTATTGCATACAGTTCTGGTCGCCTCATTATAGGAAGGACGTGGAAGCTTTGGAACGGATGCAGAGAATATTTACCAGGATGTTGCCTGGTATAGAGGGAAAATCTTATGAGGAAAGGCTGATGGACTTGAGGTTGTTTTCGCTAGAACATAAGAACATAAGAACTAGGAGCGGGAGTAGGCCATCTGGCCCCTCGAGCCTGATCCGCCATTCAATTAGATTATGGCTGATCTTTTGTGGACTCAGCTCCACTTTCCGGCCCGAACACCATAACCCTTAATCCCTTTATTCTTCAAAAAACTATCTATCTTTACCTTAAAAACATGTAATGAAGGAGCCTCAACTGCTTCACTGGGCAAGGAATTCCATAGATTCACAACCCTTTGGGTGAAGAAGTTCCTCCTAAACTCAGTTCTAAATCTACTTCCCCTTATTTTGATGCTATGCCCCCTAGTTCTGCTGCCACCCGCCAGTGGCAACAACCTGCCCGCATCTATCCTATCTATTCCCTTCATAATATTAAATGTTTCTATAAGATCCTCCCTCGTCCTTCTAAATTCCAACGAGTACAGTCCCAGTCTACTAAACCTCTCCTCATAATCCAAACCCTTCAGCTCTGGGATTAACCTAGTGAATCTCCTCTGCACACCCTCCAGCGCCAGTACGTCCTTTCTCAAGTAAAGAGACCAAAACTGAACACAATACTCCAGGTGTGGCCGCACTAACACCTTATACAATTGCAACATAACCTCCCTAGTCTTAAACTGCATCCCTCTAGCAATGAAGGATAAAATTCCATTTGCCTTCTTAATCACCTGTTGCAGTTGTAAACCAACCTTCTGTGACTCATGCACTAGCACACCCAAGTCTCTCTGAACAGCGGCATGCTTTAATATTTTATCGTTTAAATAATAATCCCGTTTGCTGTTATTCCTACCAAAATGGATAACCTCACATTTGTCAACATTGTATTCCATCTGCCAGACCCGAGCCCATTCACTTAACCTATCCAAATCCCTCTGCAGACTTCCAGTATCCTCTGCACTTTTCGCTTTACCACTCATCTTAGTGTCATCTGCAAACTTGGACACATTGCCCTTGGTCCCCAACTCCAAATCATCAATGTAAATTGTGAACAATTGTGGGCCCAACACGGATCCCTGAGGGACACCACTAGCCACTGACTGCCAACCAGAGAAACACCCATTTATATCAACTCTTTGCTTTCTATTAATTAACCAATCCTCTATCCATGCTACTACTTTACCCTTAATGCCATGCATCTTTATCTTATGCAGCAACCTTTTGTGTGGCACCTTGTCAAAGGCTTTCTGGAAATCCAGATATACCACATCCATCGGCTCCCCGTTATCTACTGCACTGGTAATGTCCTCAAAAAATTCCACTAATTTAGTTAGGCATGACCTGCCTTTTACGAACCCATGCTGCGTCTGCCCAATGGGACAATTTCTATCCAGATGCCTCGCAATTTCTTCCTTGATGATAGATTCCAGCATCTTCCCTATTACCGAAGTTAAACTCACTGGCCTATAATTTCCTGCTTTCTGCCTACCTCCTTTTATAAACAGTGGCGTCACGTTTGCTAATTTCCAATCCACCGGGACCACCCCAGAGTCTCGTGAATTTCGGTAAATTATCACAAGTGCATCTGCAATTTCCCTAGCCATCTCTTTTAGCACTCTGGGATGCATTCCATCAGGGCCAGGAGACTTGTCTACCTTTAGCCCCATTAGCTTTCCCATCACTCCCTCCTTAGTGATAACAATCCTCTCAACGTCCTCACCTGTCATAGCCTCATTTCTATCAGTCGCTGGCATGTTATTTGTGTCTTCCACTGTGAAGACCGACCCAAAAAACCTGTTCAGTTCCTCAGCCATTTCCTCATTTCTCATTATTAAAACTCCCTCTCATCCTCTAAAGGACCGATATTTACCTGAGCCACTCTTTTTTGTCTTATATATTTGTAAAAACTTTTACTGTCTGTTTTTATATTCTGAGAAAGTTTACTCTCATACTCTATCTTACTCTTCTTTATAGCTTTTGTAGTAGCTTTCTGTTGCCCCCTAAAGATTTCCCAGTCCTCTAATCTCCCAGCAATCTTTGCCACTTTATATGCTTTTTCCTTCAATTTGATACTCTCCCTTATTTCCTTAGATATCCACGGTCGATTTTCCCTCTTTCTTCCGTCCTTCCTTTTTGTTGGTATAAACCTTTGCTGAGAACTGTGAAAAATCGCTTGGAAGGTTCTCCACTGTTCCTCAACTGTTCCACCATAAAGTCTTAGCTCCCAGTCTACCTTAGCTAGTTCTTCTCTCATCCCTTGTAATCTCCTTTGTTTAAACACAAAACACTAGTATTTGATTTTACTTTCTCACCCTCCATCTGTATTTTAAATTCCACCATATTGTGATCGCTCCTTCCGAGATGATCCCTAACGATGAGATCATGAATCAATCCTGTCTCATTACACAGGACAAGATCTAGGACCGCTTGTTCCCTCGTAGGTTCCATTACATACTGTTCTAGGAAACTATCGCGGATACATTCTATAAACTCCTCCTCACGGTTGCCTTGACCGACCTGGTTAAACCAATCGACATGTAGATTAAAATCCCCCATGATAACTGCTGTACCATTTCTACATGCATCAGTTATTTCTTTGTTTATTGCCTGCCCCACCATCTCGTTACTATTTGGTGGCCGATAGACTACTCCTATCAGTGACTTTTTCGCCTTACTATTCCTGATTTCCACCCAAATGGATTCAACCTTATCCTCCATAGCACCGATGCCATCCCTTACTATTGCCCGGATGTCATCCTTAAATAACAGAGCAACACCACCTCCCTTACCATCCACTCTGTCCTTCCGAATAGTTTGATACCCTCGGATATTTAACTCCCAGTCGTGACCATCCTTTAACCATGTTTCAGTAATGGCCACTAAATCATCGTCATTTACGATGATTTGTGCCACCAACTCATTTACTTAATTCCGAATACTACGAGCATTCAGGTAAAGTACACTTATGTTGGGTTTTTTTACCTCTGTTTTGAATCTTAACATCTCCAGTTTTATTCCTTTTTTTATTACTGGGCCTATTCACTGTGCCCCCTCAGTCACTGTACCTTGTACTGTCGCCCTTCTGGATTTCTGACTATGTCTTCTCTGCCTTGCACTTTTCCCCTTACTTCCTTTTGTTTCTGTCCCTGTTTTACCACCTTCTAACTTCCAGCATTGGTTCCCATCCCCCTGCCACATTAGTTTAAACCCTCCCCAACAGCTCTAGAAAACACCCCCCCCCCCCCTAGGACATCGGTTCCAGTCCTGCCCAAGTGCAGACCGTCCGGTTTGAACTGGTCCCACCTCCCCCAGAACCGGTCCCAATGCCCCAGGAATTTGAATCCCTCCCTCTTGCACCATCTCTCAAGCCACGCTTTCATTCTATCTATCCTGAAATTCTTACTCTGACTAGCTCGTGGCACTGGTAGCAATCCTGAGATTACTACCTTTGAGGTCCTACTTTTTAGTTTAACTCCTAACTCCCTGAATTCCGCTTGTAGGACCTCATCCCGTTTTTTACCTATATCGTTGGTGCCTATGTGCACCACGACAGCTGACTGTTCACCCTCCCCCCCCCCCCAGAATGTCCTGCAGCCGCTCCGAGACATCCTTGACACTTGCACCAGGGAGGCAACATACCATCCTGGAGTCTCGATTGCGTCCACAGAACCGCCTGTCTATTCCCCTTACGATCGAGTCCCCTATCACTATAGCCTTGCCATTTTTCTTCCTGCCCTGCTGTGCAGCAGAGCCAGCCACGGTGCCATGAACCTGGCTGCTGCTGCCTTCCCCTGGTGAGCCATCTTCCTCAACAGTATCCAAAGCGGTATATCTGTTTTGCATGGAGATGACCGCAGGGGACACCTGCACTGCCTACTCTTGCACTTTCTTTTTGTAACCCATTTTCTATCTCCCTCAATAACCTTCACCTGCGGTGTGACCAACTCGCTAAACGTGCTATCCACGACCTCCTCAGCATCGCGGATGCTCCAAAGTGAGTCCACAGCTCCAGAGCCGTCAAGCGGTCTAACAAGAGCTGCAACTGAACACACTTCTTGCACGTGAAGGAGCCAGGGACAGTGGACGTGTCCCTGAGCTCCCACATCGCACACGAGGAGCATGACACGGGTCTGGGATCTCCTGCCATGTCTTAAACCCTTGGTAAACTTAAACAACTAGAATTTCAAAATAAAAATAAATAAATTAGACAATGAAAAGAAAAAGAGAGACTACTTACCAGTCACTTACCAGGGTTAAAGAGCACCTCCTCACACTGCACCGAATTACCTCACTGCACCAAATTACCAAGTTTCAATCCCCACTCTGTACGAGTCTCACTCCGGATGTGTCACCTGGAAATGTGCTCGAGAAGAAGGTTAAGAGGTGACTTAATAGAGGCATACAAAATGATCAGAGGGTTAGATAGGGTGGACAGTGAGAACCTTCTCCCGCAGATGGAGGTGGCTAGCACGAAGGGACATAGCCATAAATTGAGGAGTAATAGATATAGGACAGAGGTCAGAGGTAGGTTTTTTACGCAAAGTGGTGAGGCCGTCGAATGCCCTACCTGCAACAGTAGTGAACTCACCAACATTGAGGGCATTTAAAAGTTTATTGGATAACCATATGGATGATAATGGCATCGTGTAGGTTAGGTGGCCTTTAGTTTTTGACTTCCCATGTCAGTGCAACATCGTGGGCCGAAGGGCCTGTACTGCGCTGTATCGTTCTATGTGCAATGTTCTATCACATATCCAAACCCCCAGCCTTTCACTTCCAGGCTCTGACCCTGCAACACCACATTCGCCAACCTGGATACCCAATACAACATCGCATATCCAAACCCCCAGCCCCTCACTCCCTGGCTCTGACCGTGCAACACCTGCAATTCCCAAGCTGGATACCAAATAAAATATCCCATATCAAAATCCCTTGCTTCTCTCTCACCTTCTCTGACCCTGAAACACTCCAATTCCCAATTCGAGATACCAGCTAAAACACCCCATATCCAAACTGCAGTTTTCTGCCTCTCTACCTGGCCGTGTTGCTGGAAATTCAGCATTCCACAAACCTGTAAGCCAAAAGCAGATCAGATGAGGAAAAATTATGGCACTGAAAATACTGTGAATCTTTGGAAATTGATCCACAGTGATTTATCGATTCTCCATCACTGAATACAGATCAGGATGGGACAGATACATTTTGAATAGCTCAGGGAATTTAAGATTGCTGGGAGTTGATTGGAAATTGGGTTGAAGTCCTCTCTCAGCCATGTTCGCATTGAATGTCAGAATCGGCTCGCTATCGCGTGTCGCTCCTCCTGCAATTTTTCTTGTGTTCTTCCTTTCTGATCCTCTTTCTGTGTGTGTGTGTGTGTGTTTCTGTGTTTTCAAAGAACATGAGAAACCGGGGAAGGAGTGGCCATTTTGCCCATCAATCCCAGCCCAATATTACACACCGTCATGTCTGCTTCACAACATCCCTGCTTTCCCGACGTTCTCCCCAAACCTAATCATCCCCAGTTACAAATATCTATCAACCTCTGTCCAGTTGAAGATTGGGAACCTGTGATTCTCTGGTTAGATATTTACTAATGTTCACAGCACTTTGAGAGAGGGCACTTATCTCCATCTCAGTGTTGAATGCTAGATTCCTTATTCTGAAACTGACCCAGTGCTCAGAACAATCCATTCTTCGGAAATCCAATGTCCGATCATGTCTCCTGTCAGGGCCATGTAGATTTTCAATTCAATCACCTCTCATCCTCCGAGACGTCAGGCCCGAGTCCACCTAATATCTGCTCACAGGATAAGCCATTTTGCCCAATTCCGAAAGAAATTGCACTCCAGAGATCATTTGTCGACCTCTGCCCAGCTGAAGTGACCCATTCTTCAGAAATAAAAACAAATTAAAATGCAGCACGGTGATGCAATGTTTAGTATTGCTGCGACACGGTGACGAGGTCCCAGGTTCGATCCAGGCTCTGGTTCACTGTCCGTGTGGAATTTGCACATTCAACCCTGTTTCCGTGGTCTTCGCGCCCACAACCCAAAGATGTACAGTGTTATAGAAACATAGAAACATAGAACAGTCCAGCACAGAACAGGCCCTTCGGCACTCGATGTTGTGCCGAGCAATGATCACCCTACTCAAGCCCACATATCCACCCTATACCAGTAACCCAACAACCCCCAGATTGATAGATGTTGGTAGATTGGCGACGTTATATTGCCCCTTACTTGGAAAAAAAAATGAATTGAGTACTCTACATTTATTTTTTTTTAAAGAAAGCAGATCAAATCTCAACAGAAAACAACAGCTCTGGTGTTGTTACCTATTACGAACTGGTACTGACAATGCGGTACTGCCCAAGCAAAGGTAATCGTTCAGCAAGTCAATCATTGATACATTTACACATATTCTAGATTAGTCAGGGGAAGGAATGAGTAAAAACTGAAAGTCTTCCATTTGCATTTAAATGCACAATGTAATGTTAACAAACCATTAAATGATGATATTGATCGGGATGTTGAACATGACAATGACGGATTTGTGCTAACCGCAATCTCTGGATATTTATTGTTTTGAATATTTGAGCATCTCCTTTGTTCACCCCTGAACCCAGTGAAAATCAGAACGTGCCAGATTGTGGAAGCACTGCGAACGAATCTTAATCCAAATGAGTGATGAGAGTTCAGAAAATGGACAACACCCACACCAGATCCGTTCGAGTACTGCTCTCTGTAATTGTTTCTCCGGCACCGAAATACACATCTGCCCCCCCCCCCCCACACACACACACAAACATATGCATCCTTATGTGTTGTAAATAACTTTGCCAATTGTACAGAGTTATTGTTGAGCTGCTGCATAACACCTTACCAGTTACGTTGTTTGATTTTTACTTCTTTTTTATAATTGCTTTTGTTTGTTTATTGTGATATGTCTGTGTGTGTGCCCTTCTCTTCTATATATATATATATATATATATATATATAATCATATTCTGTGTACATAACGGCAAATATACTTTGTTGAAAACCCCAATTAAAAACATTTATAAAAAATGAGTTCAGAAAATGCTGCCAGACCGATTGCTTATTTTAACAGGAAGAATATAATAATACGTAAATAGTTTGAGTGATGAGAGCATGCAGTGGGATTTAGATCTCCCAATACACGAAATAGGATATGTTTTTATGCAGGGAGAAAGGGTAATCGGAAAATCGAAGAAACTGATGTTGTTTATTGTGAGGAAAATAGAAGTCACATGGAAAATAATATGTTCCAGTTATACAGGACATTGTCAAGGAAAGACTCAATGCAGACTGTTTGTTGTTCTATTTCAAAGCTTATGCAGTTACATTGGAAGTCGTTCAGACAATGTGTCCTCGAGCCATACCACAAATATGTGGCGTCTCTAATGAGGAATCTTCGACAGATTTGGCTTTGATCGAATGGAGTTTAGAAACGTCAAGAGGCAAATTGTTTGACACCTTTACAATCTTCACATCTATTTTCATCCAAGTGAATGAGGAGGTGGATATGTAACTCGGGCACAGAGACCGTTAGGTCCTTTAGCAAATCGTAATAGGGAGTGGCAAGTGCGAAGGCGTTAGCATGGTAAAAAATGGACAAATCTCCAGTTTTGGATGAATTGTGTCTCTGGATGTTGTGAGAGGCGAGAGAAGAGATAACAGGAGCTCGGACCCAATCTCTGTTACTCAGGGCAACTTGGTATGTGCGAGAACTGGAGAACAGCTATTATTGTCACAATATTGAAGGCTTGTAAAGATAAGCAGAGGAACGACAGATCAGTGAATCTCATGTCAAAGATATGGAAACATTGGCAAAAAATCTGAAGGTGAGAAACCACTGCACTTACAGAGACAGGGCTTGATAAAGAATAGTCAGCATAGCTTTGTCAGAAAGATGTCACGCTGAATAAATGTTATTGATGCTTTGAGCATGTGACCCGTGGTGTACATGATGGTTGTGCAGATGATGTACTTTATATGGATTTCAGCAGAGCGTTTGACAAGGTCCCACACGGGAGACTAAAAAGCAGGCAATTTCCCATGGGATACAAGGTATCCTGATAAGGTGGATGCAAAATGGCTAAACTGGAGGAGACAGTGGGTGATGACCCTGTGGGGGCACACGATACCACATTGGGTAGCACTGTTGCTTCAGAGCTCCAGCCTCTCAGGATCGATTTCCGGCTTGGGTCGCTCTCTGTGTGGAGTCTGTACGTTCTCTGTGTCTGCGCGGGTTTCCGTTGGGTGCTCCTGTTTCCCCCCAAAAGTCCCTAAAGACGTGCTCTGAGATGAATTGGGCATTCTGAATTATCCCTCTCTGTACTCGAACAGGTGCAGGAATGTGCCATGTAGGGGCTTTTCACAGTAACTTCTTGCAGTGGTAATGTAAGCCTACTTGTGATAATGAAGATAATAATTATTATGCCAGCTTTCCTGACTGGAAGTCTGTAACCAGTGGCTTGGCACATGTATCTGTGCTGGTTCCCCTATTGTTTTCCATTCATATCAACACAGTAAGAAGTCTTACAACACCAGGTTAAAGTCCAACAGGTTTGATTCAAACACGAACTTTCGGAGCGCAGCTCCTTCCTCAGGTGAATCCTGAGCTGCGCTCCGAAAGCTCGTGTTTAAATCAAACCTGTTGGACTTTAACCTGGTGTTGTAAGACTTCTTACTGTGCTCACCCCAGTCCAACGCCGGCATCTCCACATCATTCATATCAACGACATTGATGACGTTGTGGGTGTAGGAATTGTCAGTGTTCGGATGACACAACGATTGGCTGAGTGATTTACAGTGATTTTGAGTTATTGGGTGACAGGAAGACAAAAATGGGACTATCAAATTGGCACATGAGTGACATATTGAATTTAACCTTGTAAACTCTGAGGTGATAAGCGTTAGAAGTACTAATTTAACAAGGAAGTATTCAGTTAATCGCCTCACGTTGGAAATCCCTGCGAAACACAGCGACCTTGGCATCGTTGTCCATCGATCACTGAACTCATAAGGCCAGGCTATTTAGTGGTGCAAAAGGAATATCGACATATGCTTTGCCCATCGACGCACAGATTGCAAGAGCTGAGAGTTCATGTTGGAGATGTGTTCATCTTTCGTGAGGCCACAGCTGGAGTACTGTGTTGTGTTGCGATCTTCACATTATCGGTAGAATCTGATTGCACTCGAAAGGGTGCAGAGGCGATTCACGAAGGTTGTTTGGAATAGGATATTTCAATTATGAATAGAGGTTCGATAAGCTTGCGTGTTTTCACTGGAGCAGAGAAGTCTGAGGGGAGACCTGATCGAGGTGTGCGATATTATAAGAGGCATGGACAGAGTGGATACCCAGCAAACGATCCCGTTTGTTGAAGGGCCAGTTACGAGGTGGCAGGAGGTTTAGGGAGGATTTGAGAAATAAATACCTTTATGCCCACAGCGTGCTGTCGGTCTGGAATACAGAGACTGGGAGGGACATACAGATGGGTTGCCTCACATCTTTTAAAATTTACCTGGATGAGCCCGTGACACGTCATAATATTCAAGGAAATTAGCCAATAATTGGAAAGCGGGGTAAGTTCGGCAGGTCATGTGTCTTTCATGCGACGGTGCAGGCTCAATTGGCAGAAGCTCATCTTCTGCTCTGCATAATTCTGTGAAACTTGGCGGGATTTTCGCGGATGCGGAGAGGGAAATTCCACTCGTCGGACAATCCGAAAGTGTGTTGTTACTTTACAAATTCGTGGCCGTTCATGGTGTACAGAATCAACGTGTTTATTGCACTTCACATTACTTTAACTCTATCTCTAGAAACACAATTGAAGCAATCACATTGAATTGTATTAATGAAAACATAGATGGATTATTGAAAACCAAGAATATGATAGATTGTAAGAGGTGGAAGGTAGGTGACACTAAGATCAGTCAAGAGATTTCTGAATGGAGGAGCATATTCCAATGGCAGAGTGGCCTGCTCCTGCGCCTGATTCATCTGTTCGATCTGGCAATGGAAGTGTGCGTTGCCCGACTTGTGTGGATTTTATTTTGTTTAGCAGGAAGAGTAATTTGAACGGCTGTGAACAGAGAATCTGGTAAAGCTGGTTCAACTCCTAGATGTAATAAATATGTGTAAACATGTTATCAGTATTATGTTGATCTTTGAGATCCGGGGTGTTCCTCTTCAACTGTGTCATCATATACTGATGTTGTCACTGCGTGGTTTCAGAGTAACCAGATATCTTTGTCAAACAGTAAGTATTTTGTGCGGCAATGGCAGCACGTTTTCAATTGTTTGCCGACATAAAAACAAATGGAGACTATTTTCATCAATTCGTGTGTTAATATATAGAAATATGACTGGTCCGGAAGTAGGAATCCGTCAGAGGTAGTAGGAAACTGGTCTGAGATCTAGTGACTTGGACGATTATGTTCTTATTATTTAATGATGTTTACAATTAGAGAAAAAGGGTATTTCACTAGATTCCTAAATTCTTCTCTGAATTTGGTCTGTGTCACCGCATAAATACAGGTGTTTGTGCAACAACTCAGGAGCTGCAGCATGAACCCAATTTCCAGCATAAAACTTGGTAGATATATGGACTCATAACCCAAACCTGACATTCGCCACCATATGAAGTAGACCATAATGATTGACCACAACAATATGAAATTGGCAGAGATAACAAACAGTAACGTGATGGATTTCCTTCTGCTCTCGATCTTAGGGTCATTTATTTTCTCTCCATTATTGTGTTTTCGGAGTCTTATTCGAACTCTGCTTGCCACGATAATATGCCTTATTGTTAATGCATTTAGCAACAGAATCAGAACAAATGGGACACATGGTGTAAGGACATAATGCAAAAACTCAACTGTAGCCCAGAGCCGTGATTCCATGACATCGACTGTTGCACCACAGAACCAGGGAATATTCAGGAGCCAATATTTCGTGGATAACATAAAATACCAGAAAATATTTTTCAAACTGCTTATTACAGTCACTGTCAATAGAACCACGGCGGCTGTTCCATTTTTGCAATATTTACTACTGATCTTCTGGCAACAAATGGCCACAAAACGATCAAATGTGAAAGCAACGGTAAACCAGACAGAGCAGTCCGTGGCGGCATACAACAGGACAGCATGAATGTTACACACAGGAATGGAATACAAGAAAATAAACTGCATCCAGTAAACAATCGGAATCTGCCTCAGTATCAGATCGATGACAACAACAAATAGATCCGCCATTGCCATGGCCACAAGATAGCTTGTGACACATTTGGAGAGACCACACTTTCCGCGAAGGAGTGTCAGAATCGTCAAAACGTTAACTGCAAATAAGTGTAACAAACGGAGAAATTAGACATGTGGCTCAAAGTAAAGCTACTCATTTCTCTGAACGGACTTGAAAATTGGGTGTTGTTGCAAACTTCAACGAAATGAGCATGGCTGCAAATGGAATGTACGACTTTATTGATTAATCTATTTCAAGTCCTTGATAATTAACAAGCGATACTACTTTATTGAGGGGGTTACAGCCTACTCCAGACTCTAATCGCATCATTACGGTGTGTGCACTAGTTCATGTGTTAACTATCACAATGATCTGTGTCACAATCATTCGCCAGAAACGTGGTTACCTTAGGACACAATGGAATATTGAACTGTAATGAACACTTGGGATGGACGAACATATAGAACATAGAACATAGAACGATACAGCGCAGTACAGGCCCTTCGGCCCACGATGTTGCACCGATATGGGGAGTCAAAAACTAAAGGCCATCTAACCTACACTATGCCATTATCATCCATATGCTTATCCAATAAACTTTTAAAAGCCCTCAATGGCGAGTTCACTACTGTTGCAGGTAGGGCATTCCACGACCTCACCACTCTGCGTAAAAAAACAACCTCTGACCTCTGTCCTATATCTATTACCCCTCAATTTAAGGCTCTGTCCCCTCGTGCTCGCCACCTCCATCCTCGGGAGAAGGCTCTCACTGTCCACCCTATTTAACCCTCTAATCATTGTGTATGCCTCTATTAAGTCACATCTTAACCTTCTTCTCTCTAACGAAAATAACCTCAAGTCCATCAGCATTTCCTCATAAGATTTTCCCTCCATACCAGGCAACATCCTGGGGTGTGGGGTTGTTGGGTTACGGGTATAGGGTGGATACGTGGGTTTGAGAATGGTGATCATGGCTCGGCACAACGTCGAGGGCCGAAGGGCCTGTTCTGTGCTGTACTGTTCTATGTTCTAAATCTCCTCTGCACCCGTTCCAAAGCTTCCACGTCCTTCCTATAATGAGGCGACCAGAACTGTATGAAATACTCCAAATGCGGCCGTACCAGAGTTTTGTACAGCTGCAACATGACCTCATGGCTCCGGAACTCAATCCCTCTACCAATAAAGGCCAACACACCATAGGCCTTCTTCACAACCCTATCAACCTGGGTGGCAACTTTCAGGGATCAATGTACATGGACACCGAGATCCCTCTGCTCATCCACACTACCAAGAATTTTACCATTAGCCAAATATTCCGCATTCCTGTTATTCTTTCCAAAGTGAATCACCTCACACTTCTCTACATTAAACTCCATTTGCCGCCTCTCAGCCCAGCTCTGCAGCTTATCCATGTCCCTCTGTAACCTGCAACATCCTTCCGCACTGTCTACAACTCCACCGACTTTAGAGTCGTCTGCAAATTTACTCACCCAACCTTCTGTGCCCTCCTCTAGGTCATTTATAAATATGACAAACAGCAACGGCCCCAGAACAGATCCTTGTGGTACGCCACTCGTAACTGAACTCCATTCTGAACATTTGCCATCAACCACCACCCTCTGCCTTCTTTCAACTAGCCAATTTCTGATCCACATCTCTAAATCACCCTCAATCCCCAGCCTCCGTATTTTCTGCAAGAGCCGACCGTGGGGAACTTTATCAAACGCTTTACTGAAATCCATATACACCACATCAACTGCTCTACCCTCGTCTCCCTGTTGAGTCACCTTCTCAAAGAACTCGATAAGGCTTGTCAGGCATGACCTACCCTTCACAAAACCATGCTGACTATCCCTAATCATATTATTCCTATCTAGATGATTATAAATCGTATATCTTATAATCCTCTCCAAGACTTTACCCACAACAGACGTGAGGCTCACCGGCCTATAGTTACCGGGGTTATCTCTACTCCCCTTCTTGAACAAAGGGACCACATTTGCTATCCTCCAGTCTTCTGGCACTATTCCTGTAGCCAATGATGAAATAAAAATCAAAGCCAATGGCCCATCAATCTCTTTCCTGGCTTCCCAGAGAATCCTAATATAAATCCCATCAGGCCCCGGGGACTTATCTGTTTTCACCTTGTCTAGAATTGCCAACACTTCTTCCCTACGCACCTCAATGTCATCTATTCATCTAGCCTGGGTCTCAGCATTCTCCTCCACAACATCATCTTTTTCCTGAGTGAATACTGACGAAAAGTATTCATTTAGTATCTCGCTTATCTCCTCAGCCTCCACACACAACTTCCCACCACTGTCCTTGACTGGCCCTACTCTTACCCTAGTCATTCTTTTATTCCTGACATACCTATAGAAAGCTTTTGGGTTTTCCTTGATCCTACCTGCCAAAGACTTCTGATGTCCCCTCCTTTCTCGTCTTAGCTCTCTCTTTAGATCCTTCCTCGCTTCCTTGTAACTATCAAGCGCCCCAACAAAAACTTCACCCCTCATCATCACATGGGCATCCTTCTTCCTCTTAACAAGAGATTCCACTTCTTTGGTAAACCACGGTTCCCTCGCTCTACCCCTTCCTCCCTGCCTGACTGGTACGTACTTATCAGGAACACGTAATAGCTGTTCCTTGAACAAGCTCCACATATCCAGTGTGCCCAACCCTTGCAGCCTACTTCTCCAACCTATACATCCTAAGTCATGTCTAATGGCATCATAATTGGCGTTCCGCCAGATATATCTCTTGCCGTGCGGGGTAATATTTATCCCTTTCCATCACGAACGTAAAGGTCGCCGAATTGTGTTCACTGTCTCCAAATTGCTTACCTACCTCCAGATCTGACACCTCGCCTGGTTCATTACCCGAAACCAAATCCAATGTGGCCTCGCCTCTTGTTGGCCTGTCAACATATTGTGTCTGGCCACCCTCCTGCACACATTGTACAAAGAACGACACATCTATTGTACTCGAACTATATCATTTCCAGTCAATATTTGGAAAGTTAAAGTCTCCCATAACAACTACCCTGTTACTTTCGCTCTTTTCCAGAATCATCTTCACCATCCTTTCATCTACATCCCCAGAACTATTAGGTCGCCTATAGAAAACTCCCAACAGGGTCACCACTCTTTCCTGTTTCTAACCTCAGCCCATACTACCTCGGAAGAAGACTCCCCATCTAGCATCCTTTCCACCACCGTAATACTGTCCTTGACTAGCAGCGCCACACCTCCCCCTCTTTTGCCCCCTTCTCTGAGCTTACTAAAACACCTAAACCCTGGAACCTACAACAACCATTCCTGTCCCTGCTCTATCCATGTCTCTGAAATGGCCACAATATCGAAATCCCAGGTACCAACCCATGCTGCCAGTTCCCCTACCTTATTTCGTATACTCCTGGCATTGAAGTAGACACACTTCAAACCACCTACCTGAACACTGGAACACTCCTGCGAAGTCAAACCTGGGCTCCTGACCTCTGTACTCTCAATTTCCCGTACCCCAAAACTACAATTCAGGTCCCCATGCCCCTGCTGAATTAGTTTAAGCCCCCCCCCTCAAAGAGCACTGACAAATCTCCCCCCCCAGGATATTGGTGCCCCTCAGGTTCAGATGTAGACCATCCTGTCCATAGAAGTCCCACCTTCCCCAGAAAGTCCCCCAGTTATCCAGAAATCTGTACCCCTCCCGCCTGCACCATCCCGGTAGCCACGTGATTAATTGTTATCTCTCCCTATTCCTCGTCTCACTATCACGTGGCACGGGCAACAACCCAGAGATAACAACTCTGTTTGTTCTCGCTCTGAGCTTCCACCCTAGCTCAGTAAAGGCCTACCTGACATCCTTGTCCCCTTTCCTACCTATGTCGTTAGTGCCAATGTGGACTACGACTTGGGGCTGCTCCCCCTCCCCCTTAAGGACCTGGAAAACACGATCCGGGATATCACGTACCCTTGCACCTGGGTGGCAACATACCAAACGTGAGTCTCTCTCGCTCCCACAAAATCTCCTATCTGTGCCCCTGACTATTGAGTCCCCAATTACTAATCTTCTACTCCTTTCCCCCCTGTGAGTATACAGACCTAACGGTAACTTCCTGTTTTCCACTTTTTTTTCAAAAGTGACATCAGAGGGAAGCTGTGATCTGATTGGTTGATAACCAATTTGCCCCAAATTTAAAACTCGTAAACATAAATTAAACAAATTAATTAATTAGAGATGGCTGGTCAGGTGATGTGCTTAAGCTGCTTGATGTGGGAGCTGGCAGATCCCATTGCAAGCTGCAGCGACCACATCTGCAGTAAGTGTTGGCTGCTCGAAGAACTCCGGCTCAGAGTTGATGAGCTGGAGTCTGAGCTTCTCACACTGAGGCACATCCGGGAGGGGGAGGCTTACCTGGACACTTTGTTTCAGGAGGCAGTCACACCTGTCAGAGTAAATAGTTTAAATCCTGCCAGTGGCCAGGGACAGCAGGGTGTGACTGCAAGTCAGGCAGGTCAAGGGAACCAGCAGTCAGGAACTCAGGAGCCTCAGTCCTTGACCCTGTAAAACAGGTACGAGGCACTTGCTCCCTGTATGGATGGTGAACAGGGCTGCAGGAAGGATGAGTCAGCTGACCAAGGCACCATGGTTCAGCAGGCCATTCAAGGGGAGGAAGTAAATAGGCAAGTTGTAGTTGTAGGGGATTCTATTATCAGAGGGATAGATAGTATCCTTTGTGAGCAGAATAGAGGGTCCCGCATGGTATGTTGCCTGCCCGGTGCTAGGGTGCGGGACATCTCTGACCGGCTTGAAAGGATATTGGAGAGGGAGGGGGAGGATCCAGTTGTTGTGGTCCATGTCGGTACTAACAACTTAGGCAAGTCTAGGAAAGAGGACCTGTTTAGAGATTATAAAGAGTTAGGATTCAAATTAAAAAACAGGTCCTCAAGGATCATAATCTCCGGATTACTGCCCGAGCCACGTGCAAATTGGCATAGGGAGGCAAGAATAAGGGAAGTTAACACGTGGCTGAAAGTGGTGTGGGAAAGAGGGGTTCCTTTTCATGGGACACTGGCATCAGTTTTGGGACAGGGGGGAGCTATACCGTTGGGATGGTCTCCACCTGAACCGAGCTGGGACCAGTGTTCTGGCGAAAAGAGTAAATAGGGTGGTCAATAGGACTTTAAACTAGAGATTGCGGGGGGGGGAGGGGGGAGGGAAAGTCAGGGAACCAAGAGGTGAAGGAATCAGGGGGAAGCGTAGCTGCTTAGGATTACAAAAAATCACGAAAAGACAGAGCTCAGGAGAGGTTACGATAGTCCCCATCTCACAAAATATGACACAGTGTATGGAAAGGCTCAGTAAACCAAGGTCCACCACACTAAGAAAACAAAAAGGGACAGTCCATAGGGAATTAAAGGTGCTATATTTAAATGCCCGCAGTGTACGGAACAAGGTAGATGAGCTTGTGACCCAGATTGTGACTGGCAGGTATGATGTGGTAGGCATCACAGAGACATGGTTGCAGGGGGTTCAGGACTGGCAGTTAAACATCCACGGATTTACAACCTATCGAAAAGACAGAGAGGTGGGTAGAGGGGGCGGGGTTGCCGTGTTAATTAGAAATGAAATTAAATCAATAGCACTAAACGACATAGGGTCAGACGATGTGGAGTCTGTGTGGGTAGAGTTGAGGAACCACAAAGGCTAAAAAACCATAATGGGAGTAATGTACAGGCCTCCTGACAGTGGTCAGGACCAGGGTTAGTGATCATGGGGGACTTCAATATGCAGGTGGACTGGGTAAATAATGTTGCCAGTGGACCCAAAGAAAGGGAATTCATTGAATGTTTACAGGATAGCTTTTTGGAACAGCTTGTGATGGAGCCCACGAGGGAACAGGCTATTCTGGACTTAGTGTTGTGTAATGAGCCAGAATTGATAAAATATCTTAAAGTAAGGGAACACTTAGGAAGCAGTGATCATAATATGGTAGAATTCAGTCTGCAATTTGAAAGAAGGAAGGTAGAATCAGATGTAAAGGTTTTACAGTTAAATAAAGGTAATTACAGGCGCATGAGGGAGGAACTGACGAAAATCGACTGGAAGCAGAGCCTCGTGGGAAAGGCAGTAGAACAGCAATGGCAGGAGTTTCTGGGAGTAATTGAGGACACAGTGCAGAGGTTCATCCCAAAGAAAAGAAAGGTTATCAGAGGGAGGATTAGGCAGCCATGGCTGACAAAGGAAGTCAGGGAATGCATCAATGCAAAAGAGAGAGCCTATAATGTGGCAAAGAGTCGTGGGAAGTCTGAAGATTGGGAAGGCTACAAAAACAAACAGAGGATAACAAAGAGAGAAATGAGGAAGGAGAGGATCAAATATGAATGTAGGCTAGCCAGTAACATTAGGAATGATAGTAAAAGTTTATTTAAATACATTAAAAACAAACGGGAGGCAAAAGTAGACATTGGGCCGCTCCAAAATGACGCTGGTAATCTAGTGATGGGAGCCAAGGAAATAGCTGAGGAACTTAATAAGTACTTTGCGTCAGTCTTCACAGTGGAAGACATGAGTAATATCCCAACAATTCAGGAAAGTCAGGGGGCAGATTTGAATATGGTTGCCATCACAAAGGAGAAGGTGCTAGAGAAACTAAAAGGTCTGAAAATTGATAAATCTCCGGGCCCAGATGGGCTACATCCTAGAGTTCTAAAGGAGATAGCTGAAGAAATAGTGGAGGCGTTAGTTATGATCTTTCAAAAGTCACTGGAATCAGGGAAAGTCCCAGAGGATTGGAAAATCGCTGTTGTAACCCCCCTGTTCAAGAAGGGAACAAGAAAAAAATGGAAAATTATAGGCCAATTAGCCTAACCTCAGTTGTTGGCAAAATTCTAGAATCCATGGTTAAGGATGAGATTTCTAAATTCGTGGAAGTGCAGGGTCGGATTAGGACAAGTCAGCATGGATTTAGTAAGGGGAGGTCGTGCCTGACAAACCTGTTAGAGTTCTTTGAAGAGATAACAAATAGGTTAGACCAAGGAGAGCCAATGGATGTTATCTATCTTGACTTCCAAAAGGCCTTTGACAAGGTGCCTCACGGGAGACTGCTGAGTAAAATAAGGGCCCATGGTATTCGAGGCAAGGTACTAACATGGATTGACGATTGGCTGTCAGACAGAAGGCAGAGAGTTGGGATAAAAGGTTCTTTTTCGGAATGGCAACCGGTGACAAGTGGTGTCCCGCAGGGTTCAGTGTTGGGGACACAGCTGTTCTCTTTATATATTAACGATCTAGATGACGGGACTGGGGGCATTCTGGCCAATTTTGCCAATGATACAAAGATAGGTGGAGGGGCAGGTAGTATTGAGGAGGTGGGGAGGCTGCAGAAAGATTTAGACAGTTTAGGAGAATGGTCCAAGAAGTGGCTGATGAAATTCAACGTGGGCAAGTGCGAGGTCTTGCACTTTGGAAAAAAGAATAGAGGCATGGACTATTTTCTAAACGGTTACAAAATTCATAATGCTAAAGTGCAAAGGGACTTGGGAGTCCTAGTCCAGTATCCCCTAAAGGTAAACTTGCAGGTTGAGTCCGTAATTTAGAAAGCAAATGTAATGTTGTCATTTATCTCAAGAGGCTTGGAATATAAAAGCAGGGATGTACTTCTGAGGCTTTATAAAGCACTAGTTAGGCCCCATTTAGAATACTGTGAGCAATTTTGGGCCCCACACCTCAGGAAGGACATACTGGCACTGGAGCGGGTCCAGCGGAGATTCACACGGATGATCCCAGGAATGGTAGGCCTAACATACGATGAACGTCTGAGGATCGTGGGATTATATTCATTGGAGTTTAGGGGGTTGAGGGGAGATCTAATTGAAACTTACAAGATAATGAATGGCTTGGATAGGATGGACGTAGGGAAGTTGTTTCCATTAGCAGGGGAGACTAGGACGCTAGGGCACAGCCAGGGCCGGCTTAAGGTACCGGCAACTCGGGCAGTCGCCCGGGGCGCCATGTGCTCGGGGGCGCCAATCCCATCACGAGACAAAATCCCATCACGAGACAAAAAAAAAACTAACTTGTTTGAAGGAGAGAAAAGGAACCAGACGAAGGAATGAGAGAGAGAGAGAGTCAGAGAGAGAGAGACTAAACAAACTGTGAGTTAAACCCTCACAATCTTAGTTTGGGCTACAATAAGCTGAACAGCCACAAGTGGGCTGAAAGTAAACTTTAGGAGAATAATGCCTCAGACTCTGAGACTGGCTCGGAATTTTTCCTCCTCGGAGCGCTGCAGTTTCTGAGCTGCTATGCCTATTTAGCCCTCTTGGTGGAAATTGGAATGCGCACCTTAGGTCAGCGAGAGTCAGGTATTGTAGATTAACTGGGTCTAATTAGCTTCCCGAAATTTCATTATACTTCTGGTGCTCTCTCGAAGTGTTGTTTAAAAAAACACACACACGAGGCAGACTTTGCCGCCGTAAATAGCATTTGGAGGGAGTTTCTGGGTACTCCTTGCCGAGTTAACCTTATCTGTTAAGTTTATTTACAAGGCTGAATTTTGAAACCTAAGCGTCGATGCTTATTGCGTGATTCAGAGTTCGCCCAGACACACTAGGTTTTCAAAATTCATCTATTACAATACATTTAAGCAACTGACTGACCCTGACTATATTTTATATTATCTGAATCTGATTTACATAGACTTTACAGTGCAGAAGGAGGCCATTCGGCCCATCGAGTCTGCACCGGCTCTTGGAAAGAGCACCCTACCCCCTATCCAAGGTCAACACCTCCACCCTATCCCCATTACCCAGTAACCACACCCAACACTAAGGGCAATTTTGGATACTAAGGGCAATTTATCATGGCCAATCCACCTAACCCGCACATCTTTGGACTGTGGGAGGAAACCGGAGCACCCGGAGGAAACCGACGCACACACGGGGAGGATGTGCAGACTCCGCACAGACAGTGACCCAAGCCGGAATCGAACCTGGGACCCTGGAGCTATGAAGCGATTGTGCTAGCCACAAGGCTACCGTGCTGCCCCTGATGTTGACACAATGACATTGACACACGGACAAATCACAATAACGTGAAGAGCATTATATGAAGAAAACCCACACTGGTGGTAAACAGATTTATTCTGAACAGTTCCTCATCAGACTGGAACAAAAAGACCAGTATCTTACACTCACCAACAATATATATATATATATATATATATATATATATATATGTATATACTATACATATATATTATATTCCATTTTAGATTTGTTTTATTATTTTCCTAGATAGCAAATGCCTCCAAAAAAGTTATCCGGCTATGAAAACAGAAAAAGACGTCTTCAACAAGAAGAAGCAGCCAGGAAACACCCAAAGCTATCAAGTTTTTTCAGTCCTAAGTCTAACAGTGGGGACAATGCAGGCTCAACTTCTTCAGCTACATCTATCTCTCCAGATTTGTCATCTAATGATTGTGAAGTCAAACCAACTGAAGATACTGTACTTTCTGAAGGAAAGAACAATTGCATGCATGAATTAAAACATCAAGTTCACAATTGTAATGCTGTTGACGACTTAGGCAATAATGTCACAGCAGGTAATACTGAGAATGTTGAAAGTAAATTTGAAAACTCCCCCAAAAGAAATATCAACTACAATGATCCTGCACACTGGCCAGATGAATTATCAATGGCTGAAAGTGATCACATCATTATGAATGGGCCGCATCCTATTAATAAACAGTACAATTTTCCAAAAGATGCAAATAAACGTAGTTTCTCTGTGACAATGATGTATAGGAAAATAAACAACGGTGAGAATTTTCTTAGAAGGTGGCTTATTTATTCAGAGAGCACCAATAAAATTTATTGCTTTTGTTGCAAAATTTTTGGCTTCTCAAATAAGTCATTGTTAGGAAAATCTGGAATTAATGACTGGAAGCATGCTCATGAATATTTGCAGTCACATGAAAATGCAGTACATCATCTGGAATGTCTTAAGAAGTGGTTTGAAACATCACTGCGATTGCAGACTAATAAATCTTTTGATAAGGGGATGCAGTCACGAGTGGAAAAAGAACGAGAGCATTGGTGTAAAGTTTTGGAACGTTTAATGAGCATCACTCTGTATTTAGCTGAACATAATTTGGCTTTCAGAGGAACTTCAGACACATTATTTACACCGCACAATGGGAATTTTTTAGGTCTTGTCGAGCTACTTGGAAAATATGATCTGATAATGAGTGAACATTTACGTCGGGTTGTGTCTAAAGAAACTCACATTCACTATTGCGGAAAAAATGTTCAGAATGAAATAATCAATTTGTTGGGAAATGCTGTTCAGGAAAATATATTAAACCGAGCTAAAGAAGCCAAATATTTTAGTCTTATCTTAGACTGTACGCCAGATATAAGTCATGTGGAGCAGCTTTCATTTACAATACGATTTTTAGATGTAGAAGACATTTCAATAAAGGAACATTTTGTTAACTATAAACCAGTTATAGATACTACAGGCAAAGGATAATATGAAAGTATACTTGATTTTCTGAGAGCGAGCGAGCTAGACTTACATAACTGCAGAGGTCAGGGCTATGATAATGGTTCAAATATGAAAGGAAAGAATAAAGGGGTTCAGGCACGGATCATGAAAGAAAATCCACAGGCGTTTTATATGCCATGTGGATGTCATAGCCTAAACTTAGTGGTTGGTGACAGTGCAACAAGTTGCCGGGAATCCACTTCATTTTTTGGTACTGTCCAGCGCATATATGTTTTGTTTACTGCCTCTCCTTGCCGATGGCATGCACTGAAAAAACATGTTAAATGCCTCACTGCAAAACCTTTATGCGAGACTAGATGGGAGTGCAGATTAGAATGTGTCAAAGCCATTAAATATGAAATTATAGGAATCCGAGAAGCTCTTTATGAACTTTCAGAAATGCCTGCTTCTGATCCTGCAATGCGACATGAAGCAGAGACTCTTGTAACACAAATAGAAGATTACAGTTTTCTAGTGATGCTGAATGTCTGGTATGATGTCTCAGGCAGAGTAAATGTTGTCAGTAAAACTATACAGAACACCTCTGTGGAAATGTCTACCGCAGTTTCATTAATGAATAATGTCACTGATTACTTAATTGATTATCGTGCAAATGGATATGAAAAAGCACTAGAGTCAGCAAAAGAATTAGCTACAGAGTTAGATGTAGAGCCCATTTTCAGAAGTAAAAGAATAAGCAGAAAAAGGAAGCTGTTTCAATATGAGTGCATTGACGAGGTTCCAAATGCAGATGACCCAGAAAAAAGATTTCATAATCATGTGTTCAATGTAATATTCGACAGAGCTATTAATTCTTTATCAGAGAGATTTGAACAGTTACAAAGTTTCAATAACACATGGGGATTTTTAAATAACCTAAAAGATCTGCCAGATAAAAGTAAACTCAAAGTAGCATGTCAAGGTTTGGAGGATAAGTTAAAGTACCAAGAAAATAGTGATATTAATGGATGTGATCTCTTGACTGAACTGGATATTGCAAAAGAATTATTTCCTGAAGATGTAAAGCTTCCAATAGAAGCCGTTAGGTTCATAAACATTAATAAGTTACAGGCTCTCATGCCAAATCTGTGGGTTGCATTAAGAATAATGCTTACAATACATATTACTGTGGCCACCGGAGAGAGAAGCTTTAGTAAACTGAAGCTTACAAAGACATACTTACAGTCGTCCATGACTCAAGACAGATTAAATTCTTTGGCAATTTTGTCAATAGAAAATGATCTTGTAAAGAAGATAGATATAGAAAGTGCCATGAAAAGATTTGCAGATCTAAAGGCTAGAAAAAAAATGTTTTAGGTAGGATAATAAATGTTTTCCAGCGTCACTGTCTGTGCGGAGTCTGCACGTCCTCCCCGTGTGTGCGTGGGTTTCCTCCGGTTCTCCGGTTTCCTCCCACAGTCCAAAGATGTGCGGGTTAGGTGGATTGGCCATGCTAAATTGCCCGTAGTGTCCTAAAAAGTAAGGTTGGGGGGGGGGGGGGGGGTTGTTGGGTTACGGTTATGGGGTGGATGCGTGGGTTTGAGTGGGGTGATCATTGCTCGGCACAACATCGAGGGCCGAAGTGCCTGTTCTGTGCTGTACTGTTCTATGTTCTATGTTCTATCTGTTCATTTGTTCATACTTTTTATTAGGAGCAAATTCGTTACAGCTACAGTTTTTATCATCGTGAACTTACGGAATATAGTATGCTTCTCAGTTTGTTCAGATTCTGTGCAGATTTGAAAGCCTCGATTTTGTAATATTGTAATAAACTCTTTATTCTACATTTTCAGTTTTTCTCCTTGTGAAAATTTAAAAAAATTATACTTGTAAGGGCGCCGAAGTTCAGCTTGCCCGGGGCGCCAGCAACCCTAGGGCCGGCACTGGGCACAGCCTTAGAATAAAAGGGAGTCACTTTAGAATAGAGATGAGGAGAAATTTCTTCAGCCAGAGAGTGGTAGGACTATGGAATTCATTGCCACAGAGGGCGGTGGAGGCCGGGACATTGAGTGTCTTTAAGACAGAAATTGATAAATTCTTGATTTCTCGAGGAATTAAGGGCTATGGGGAGAGAGCGGGTAAATGGAGTTGAAATCAACCATGATTGAATGGTGGAGTGGACTCGATGGGCCGAATGGCCTTACTTCCGCTCCCATGTCTTATGGTCTTATGGTCTTCCCTTCTGAGCAACAGGGACAGACTCCGTGCCAGAGGCCCTACCCCATGGCTTACCCCTGGTAAGTTCCCCCCCTCCCCCACAAGTATCCAAAACGGAACAGCCGCTGGTTCACTGTGTGAGAATCAGATAAATATACTCAGGAGGCATGGTGGTGTTATCACTGGATTATTGGTGCAGAGACCATGGATGCTGCTCTGGAAACAAGGGTTCGAATCCTGCCGATGCAGATGGTGAAATATGACTTAAATACAAATTGTAGTATAAACCCATCTAGTTCATTCATGTTAAGGAAGGAAGCTTCAATGGTTACTTAGTTTTGCCCCACAACTGAGCAGCATGATGGCGCAGTGGGTTAGCACTGCGTCCTCATGGCACAGAAATCCCAGGTTCCGTCTTGGCTCAGCGTCACTATCTGTGTTGACTTTGCACATTCTCCCCTTCTTTGCTTGTGTTGCGACCCCACAACTGGGGCCTAAATCGCTGGCTTTGAAAGCAGACCAAGGCAGGTGAGCAGGACGGTTCGATTCCGGTAACAGCCTCCCCGAACTGGCGCCGGAATGTGGCGACTATGGGCTTTTCAGAGTAATTTCATTGAAGCCTACTCGTGACAATAAGCGATTTTCATTTTCAAGATGTGCAAGCTAGGTGAATTGGCAACGCTAAATTAGCCTTAATTGAAAAAAAGAGAAATGAATCGGGTACTCTAAATTAAGAAAAAAAGTTTTGGCCCACATATGAATCCAGATTCACAGCATGCGTTGTCTTGAAAAAATGTTCTCTGAAATGATATCGTCAGGCAGTGAGTTATTGGATGGCCCAGATATCGGCAACCGCACCCTGTGCATATATCCTGGATACTGCAGCAAACTGCAAAGAAATAAACTTGGCTGAAGTCTGGAATGTAAACGTGTATCGAGCTATCTCTTACCTGCCTTGACAATTAATGCTTTCATGAGGCGGCTTCAGCCTCGTCCTGTTTGTATTTACGATCTTATTAGCATTTGTGCAAAATTTATTTTGATTAGTGGTCGTGAATGACCCCTGCTTCCTGATCTTTTACATTGAACTGTGAAGTGGTGATGAGCTCAGTTTTTTTGTCATTATACTGCGTGACCCCTGTTTACAGACAGTGAATAACACAAAATCGTTTTCCCCCCTGTCTGATTGCGCATTTTGTTCAGGTAACAATAGCGGGTTTCTGCTCTTTGGAAAGTTTTGCCGCTGATTCATGGTGCATTTACCGTCTGTTCAGTGTGGTATTAAGAACGGGACATGAAACTACTCACATGATGCATGATGTATTGGATATTTGTTCATTACCCATTATTGGCTCCGAGATGAACAAATAACCCAGAAAAAAGGAACGGTGGTTACAAGCACAGCAGTGAAAAGAATGTATGGGCGGGACTAGTTCGAGGTGTAATCTTTCCTGTTAGCATGTACACCTTCCATATAAATACAATCAAACAAAATGAGGAAACTAAACAGAAACAGAAACTATTGTAAATTGAACAATGTAAATAGATTTTTAATAAGAATAATATTTATTGCCATAAGTAGGCTTACATTGCAATGAATTTAATGTGTAAAGCCCCTAGTCGCCACATTCCGGCGCCTGTTGGTGTACACAGAGGGAACATTCAGAATGTCCAAATTACCTAACAGCACGTCTTTCGGGACTCGTTTGAGGAAAACGGAGCACCCGGAGATAACCCATGAAGACACGGGGAGAACGTGCAGACTGACAGTGACCCAGCGAAAATCGCACCTGTGATCCTGGCACTGTGAAGCCACAAAGCTAACTACTGTGCTGCCATGCTGCCAAATGTTTGGACAATAACCATTAATGCCCATTTATTCACACATTAATATACCGACACTCTAATCGAAATGTTCGTGTGAATACAATGTCTGACTTTGCATTACTGCTGCAACTAATCCATTCTTATTTTTTATTGAGGTACTTAACCTGGCGGTGTCACAATGTGTTTCGATGAGTATTCGAGGGCAGCAGTTATAATTGACACCAGCAGCGATAAAAATCCAAAAAATAAAATGAACTTAAAATAACAAACGATCTGCTAGACTTGAAAGAGAAAATATTGGCAGAAAAAGAGAGAAGAATAAAGTATCTCAGTGAAGACTGGGGTGAAACGTGGTTATGGCATTACTGCAACTCTCTCCTCCATCTTAATCGCTGCAATTATGCATGTCACCTTCAAGAAATTACCCCCACACACGGGTGTAGTCACGAGACAGATTCAAAACTGAATCATGTGCACAGCTTTTACTCCGAGACATATGGCACCCCAGCTTCAGTATTTACATGGAGCTTGCATTTGCGCTCACAGATAATATGAGCATTGGTCCTTATTGGATTCTTCTCTGACGCAAACTAGAAAACAGTTTTATCATATAAATCGAGGAAAATGAAAATATTTTTTGCCAAGGCCAGAAAGCACAGTGCCCATTACCATCGACTCAGGATCAATGTGGCGGTCATGAGAAGTAGAAATAGTGAAATACATATTCTTAGCCTCCTCACGAAGACACACAAGTAACATAAACTCCAACACTGCTTCTAGTGAGCCGGAGCACCCTTCAGCTATCGGGTAAGGGAATGTCTAAGGTGCAGTGTCTGTAATCTACTCCGACTTTCATTGTCTGCCGGAGATTTGTGCTCCGCAAGCTGTTATGTGCACAGAGGATTACACCATCAACACCATACATCGGAAAGCTTTGGAGAACGAGCATGAGAAATAGCTCATATCCTCCAAATGCGGTGTCAAGAAGAGCGTTCAAACAACGCCGTCGTCTACTAGGTTGAGTCGACCATCGCAGAGGACATAATCCCCCAAAACCAGCTCGACTATGCAGGGCGTGTCGGTCGAATTCCTGCCCAAACGTTCCCAGAGTCACAGCTCTACTGGCAACAGATGTCCCTGGAGGACAACATATATACTTCACGATGTGCTTAAAAGAACCCGGAAGTGGTCAAACATGTCCATTGATACACGGAAGAAAATAATTGCGACGCCTCTCGCAGAAAGCCAGGAAACCTGTCTCGAGACCACAACAGAGAAGCGCACAGGTGCTGATGGACCTTCCCAGGCAGCAGCAAGCGGTCAGACGAGACCAGGTTAAAGAACTGTGAGCTTTGACAAAGAGTCATCGGAGTCGAAACATTAGCTCTTTTCTCTCCCGATAAAAGCTGCCAGAATTGCTGAGATTTTCCACGATTTTCGCTTCCATTTCAGATTCCAGCATCCGCAGTAATTTGTTTTATCCAGGTTAAAACCATCAGTTTTATTTGGATCACACGATTTCGGAGCGTTGCTCATGAAGGAAAAACGCTCCGAAAGCTCGCGATTTCAATAAAGCTGGTGGACATTACCCTGGTGTTGTGAGACTTTCACTGTGCTCACGCCATTCCAGCGCCGGCATCTCCACATCATGGCTGCCTTTTCGGGAGCACACAAACCTTCAAATAACCTGATCATTCACGCACGAAGGTGCCTGTGGCAGAGTCTGCGGATTGCACTTTGGAATGTCCGTTCATCTCAGAATCCTTGAATCAGGGTGGAAGCAAGATGAATTGACCAACGTATCATCCTCCCCGAACAAGCGCCGGAATGAGGCGACTAGGGGCTTTTCACAGTAACTTCATTTGAAGCCTACTTACGACAATAAGCGATTTTTATTTCATTCATTCCATTCATACCGCCTCGATTATAATGAAATATTTACTCGCTGACTAATAACTGTGTGAAATCAGTTAATTTGAGATCAACGATTGAAAAATTTCACTGTGAAACATTGAAAAATCAAAACGTTTAGAAAAGCCATCACGTTGGTTATTTTATCATTTCGTATACTAAACATTAACGTGAATAGAGAATCGTGGCAAGCGAACTCGGGGATTTGAAATGGATAGTGAAATACAACAATGTTAATCTGCCACATTCTGTTCATACTGGTTTGAAATGGTGTAATTATTTAAATATGGCAGACACTGACTCTGATTTCGAATCTGCGATAAAAACTCAAAAAGCGGAAAATCTGAAGAATGTCATCTCATCGGGTGCAGTATTAAGAGATATGTCAAACAGCGGCTTCAGCAGCAGAATGGCCCGAAGGGCCCGTACTGCGCTGTAGTGTTCTATGTTCTATGTTCTATGTTCTAATGCATCTATTGTGATAATTTGAGGACTTGAGAAACAGACAGACCAGAAGCAGCAGCAGAGGTGAGAAGAGGAGACAATAGAGAACAAGATGTGGACAACTGAAACACAATGAACAGAAGTAATACTTCCATATGCAGACTTACAAGGGACTCCAACAGCAGCCAGCAGAGGATAGTAAATCTTTTGGACTTGAAAGAGGAAAAGATGAAAATGGAACGCTGATGAAAAACACTTTTCCATTCTCTTCCTCTCTGTAGATCCGCTGATCAGAAGCTTTAGGAGCTGAGACTGTCAGTGGCACTGTGAAATAAGGCACTGGGAATACTCTCCTATTAGTACAAAGGGAAACCCTCCTTTGACAATCGTGGGGTCCATGGAGTCACGCATTAGTTCCAATCAAAGAACAAACAATTGTGCTTAACCCATTCCAAGCCAAAATCGTGGGGATCGCAACTTGTAACTGACCTATCTGAATTCACATTGTTGACACATAGTTGTCCGAATCCGCAGAATTGACGTATTTTAGTAATTTATGGGATGTGGGTTGTTAACTCGGCCAGGTTTCATTGCCATCCCTAGTTGCCATTCACAAGTTGATGGTGAGCTGCCTTCTTGAACCAAGTTAGTGCATGAGATACAGGTACACCAACAGTGCTATTACAGCCTGCGACAGTGAAGAAACGGAAGTCAGTCAGGCTGTCGAGTGACTTTAAGGCAAACATCCAGCTGGTGGGATTCCCAGCTATCTGCTGCTCGTGTCCTTCTAGAAGGTAGTCGTCCAGACATTTCAAAGTTCTGCCGAAGGTGTGCCTTGATGATTTCTCACAGTGCATCTTGTGGAAGGTACCCATGGCTGCCACTGTTCCTCGGTGATTAAGGTAGTAAATGTATTGGGGTAAGAGTGCCAATCAAGCGGAGCTGCTTTGCCTGGACGGTTAGTGCGACATGATTTTTCTTGGGATTGATCTCAACCAGACAAGTGGAGATAGAACATAGAACATAGAACAGAGAACGATACTGTTGCACGTTTTACTTGAGTGTAATTCGCGTTTATTGGAGTGTATTGACACGCCTCCGTTTAAAGGCCGTGTGCTTAACAGTGCTAGGCTCTATGTATGTATTTTCAGCTCAGGAGTCGCCAGGTGCCGTATAACACCTCACAAATATTCCAAGGTCAGGTTCAAAGTAATAAAACGATACACCGATTAGTAAGTTCTAAACGATCAGTATTTATTATACAAATATAATAAATACGCATGCACACGCTAAGGGACTAAGCTATAACTAAACTAAGCGATCAGAATACTTAACTAAACAGGAACAGGCAAGGTCAGGGAGCGAGGCCTTCGTTCCGATCTTGGTCTGCAACCTTCAGAGAGTGTGCTGGTCGCTGGGGTCTAGTGGGCCTGGTTCGCGTAGCGAGCGTCGTATTGTCACTTACGGTTCGGCGGCTGGTGCTCAACGGCTGGAGTCAGGATACAGGTCGAAGTTCTTGGTCAAAGCCGGAGCACGAAAACAACAGACAGGACCATGTGTGGGGTCTATCTTTTATAGGACCCCAATGTCCGTGCCTCTTTTGGGGCGGGCTTTACCTTCAGGTATCGATTGGACCAAATTCTAATCGATATCATTTCAATTCCCCCAATGTGAGGGTCTCTTCTTGATGGAAGGGGGCGGTTTCTATAGTGGATACTTCTGGTGCCGCTCTGTCTGGACATCCACTTAAAGTATCTATTCAAACCTGAATGTTGCCATTGTGTGTGCCCAGATCTGGATTGCCTCATTAATATGCAAAGCGTTTTGCCATTAACACCTTTGGTTTGAGATCTTCCACCTGGCAAGAAACTAGTTTTGCTGCTTGCAAAATGCTAATCAGTCTTTGCAGACTGCTGTCTTGGCTAAACTGCTTTTCCCTGCAGCCTTAGCAATTCTCCATCTTGTCAGTCCAGTGTCCATTTTAGGTGGCTACAGTGGCTACATTCCCTCCTTGTGATCCTCACAATCAAAATATTGTGAAGGATCACCTATGCACGTTGCTTCGAGTGCTTCTGGGTGCCTTCTTTGTGTTCCCTGACCTCGGCAAGCTCCTGAGCGTCTACTCTGTCCTTGATTATGGGAAGAACATTTTTTACCTGACATCTCTACTTGGCGCAATGTCAAAGGGGACATGCATTACCAAAAACAGGGAACCTCTACCTATCACAACTATCCTTATCTTACCTTAAACATTTAATTACAGACTAAACCTCATCCATTCATACCACATCACATAACATTTCCTGACTCGGCAGTCGAGTTCAGGACAATATAATACATGGGTATATTTTATTTTAGTCACACACTGCTTTATTCATTTATGGGCTGGGGGGATTGGTGGAAACCGAAGATAGGAGATTGAACTCCATAGACGGTTGAGGGCAGGAACGGGAGGCTCTCCTCTTCCACTTCCTCAACCTGAGGGTCTGTACGAGTATGACGAGGATTGCAATCACTAGCATTGATTCAATCACATATGACATGGGGTACCATGTCATAAATTTTGTGCACCAGGTCTGAACCTCACTGTTCAGAGCTGAGCACGGGGAAGTTGTTGTGAGTGAAACATTTACGGCGGGGGTTGTGGGGGAAACGTGTCTTGCTTGGACATAAACAAATACAACATTTAAGAGCAATAAGTAGGCTTCCATTATCTTCTCTTCGTTCCTTTTCTCTTCCTCCTGTACGGCTGATCCTTGCTGTGATCCCTGTTTCGTCCTTCGAAAGCTATGGGATCAAGCACAGTATCTGTCAATACAGCTTAATATCCGTACTTGTTAGTGTATCTGTCTTTCAATTCCAATTGACCCATTAAAAATGACTTGCCAAGTCACACCCTGTGACTCCCCTCATTTTTTTTTTTCAAAAGCGAATTTAATGAACACAATACACCTAACAACTCTCCTGCGAGCCGTCTCGCAGGCTTTGCTCATTTACCATCCGAATGGTCCTGGATGTAAATAGCATGTGGGATGGCGGCCGAAGGGCTGCCTAACGAAAAATGAAAACAAATTGGAAACAAAAGGTCGAATGGGTTGCGTATGGGCCGCTACGGGTACGATTTGAATGGGATCCCCGGGTAGGGCGTGCTGTGCCATACCCGAGCTTGGCTGACCAAAGTGGGTTCTCAGACAGGGCGGGTCCTCAGTGCCGTTTGTCCACTGCCTGAGTAACCTGGAGTAAACGGGCAAGAATGTGTTTACCGTGGATTTGCAGCCTCTATTCGCCGAATAGAGGGGCACCTAAAAACCAAGGGAGGAGCCAAGATGCTTCTTTTGAAAAATGAGCTGGGCTTCAGACATTATAGCCGATAAGGTGAGCTGCTCACCATAGAAAGTTCTCAGAGGTATCTGCGGACAAACTAAAGTGCGTGCGAGGTGGTCACAATCTTTTCAGCTGAAAAGAAGGTGTCCAGCCTCCAACTGAATCAATAACATTGAAACAAACAAACATAAACTGACAAACAAAAACATACGTGCAGGTTCCATCAGAAAGGACATCACTTCCCTCAAGCGGTTCCTATTTTACATCATCTGGACACCTCACTTTTCCTCTGTCTCTGTGAACAGGGTCACAAAGGGGTTGCCGTATCGGGATTCAGACACCGTGTCGTCCTGCTCTCCCGGATCCCACACCCTTGTGTGGATCAGGCATGATATCTTTGAATTGTGTGACTGGGGTCACTTTCGTCATTGCGGACAAGTCGGTACGAATTGTCCCTGTGCCAGAGTGTTGGGTCCAAAAGTGAATGGGTATTGTCGGGGTAGTCGGGGTCGGGTGGTGGGTCTGGGTTTTTAATGTAAGTGACTTCCATGGGGTCACTGGAGTCGGGGTCATAGTCGCTGCAATGTGGGCTGTAGTGTGGTGTGCTGTGGCTGTCCTCAGAGTCAGTGTCTGTATTGCTGTCTCTGCTGCGGCAGCTTGTGGGCGTTTCGGGGCGTGGTCTGTCGTGGTCAGTGGGCGGAGTCTTGGGCGAGTCCGATGAAGAACTGGTCTGTGAGGGGGATGGTGGAAACGTGTCTCTAGTGGGTGGGGTGAGGTGTTCTGCTGCGTCTAGCAGGACATGGTGTGCATGGTTGGCCTGTGTTCCATATGCCTTTAACTGGTTGATATGGAACCACGCGGTCTTACCATTAGGATATTTTATCCTATAAACTGAGGGGCTAAGTTTATCCGAAATTGAGTTTGGGCCGGAATATTTTGGTGCCAAAAAACTGCTGGGGTTGTATACAGATAGCATTACCTGTTGCCCAACCTGGAATTCTGTGGGGTGTACGGTCTTGTTAAAGCATGCTGTGCGTTGTCTACGGCGTTTCCCTAGCTAAACTGCGGCTGCGATCTGTGCAGACCTCACAGTCTCAACCAGGTCTTTAACTGCCTTTTCGTGTGTGAGGGCCGTCACTTCGGGGCTAGTCATGTCCAGTCCTAAAAGGAATTCTGTACCTTTCATAGGGCGTCCGGTCATGAGTGTGTGTGGTGTGTATCCTGTGGAAGTTGAAACTGTATTTCTGATGAACATGAGTGCAAATGGGAGCACTGAATCCCATGTGGAGTTGTTCTCTTGAACCATTTTTCGAAGTGTGAATTTTAGGGTCCGATTCATGCGCTCTACAATCCCGCTGGACTGTGGGTGATACGCAATATGGAAATTTTGTTTTATGCCAAATATTGTCAGGACATTCTTCATGACCCGTCCTGTGAAGTGAGATCCCTGGTCCGAATCAATGCTTCGGGGTAAACCCCATCTCGTGAAGATGTGGTGGGTCAGGATCTTTGCAGCTGTCTTAGCTGTATTCGTTCTAGAGGGGAATGCCTCTACCCATTTGGTAAAGGTATCGATGACCACCAGAACGTATTTATAGCCATTCCTACAAGGGGGCAATGGTCCTATAAAGTCGATCTGGAGGTTTGTCCAGGGGCCATTAACTGGTCGAGTATGCCGAAGTTGTGCCTTTTTAGAATACCTCTCCGGGTTATTCTGGGCGCAAATAAGGCAATTCTCGATGTAGTGACTTACATCTGTCCTTAGGTTAGGCCACCAACAGAGCTGCCTGAGGTGCCTCGTGGTTGCGTCGATCCCTTGATGCCCGTGCCCATCATGGAACAAAGCAATCATTTCATTCCTGTCCTGCTGCGGGACCACATAAAGCTGATCCTTTATGATCACACCCTCATGTGTGGTCAGTGCGTGTCTGAATTTGTCATACTGTGGCACAAAGTTGCCTTTGAAAATCTCCCTGAGATCCTCATCCTGCTTCTGTGCCTCTACTAAATCCTTAATATCGGTCTGTGAGACTTGAACTGCGCTCACAGGGGCGCTAGCTGGTGCGCTAGCTGGGGGTGTCCACAAGTGTCCTCGCCTGGAACCTGCCTTAGCCAGTGCGTCGGCTTTTACATTCCCGGGGGGGATGACCTATGGTGGCTTCTTACTTTGATAATGCCGAAGGTCCTGTCCTTCGCTTTCTCTAAAATGTGTTGGAGTAAAGGGGCTGATGGAAGGGGTTTCCCATCTGCGGAGACAAAACCTCGTGTCCTCCACAGGGGCAGAAAATCCGTTAAACTATTGCAGACATATAGACTGTCCGAATATATGTCCGCCGGGCTGGGGAAAGAATTGGGGTGGTCCACTATATATGCTATGGCCGCGAGCTCTGCTGCCTGCGCGCCTAAGTGTCCTGGTAATTTTAAAGCTATCTCCTCGAGAGCTCGCCTCTGCGCGTCCTCGACATAGATGCCGCATCCTGTGATACGCTCACCTCCTAAAACCGTGGATGAACCGTCTACGTATATCCGTAGTGGTCCACACGTGTCTGTGTGTTGGGGGCTTTGACTGGGGTTCCCTATCTTCCTGGGGGGTGTCTTCGCTATAAAGGGTCGTGTGTTGTGTAGGGGTGCTACAATTTCGCATTCATGGGGCTGTCCTGGGTATTGAAGGTTGTCGGCTAAAAATGTGTGTGTGCGGGTCCGTTTTACTGTAATGTCCCGTCCTTGTAAGATTAGTGTCCACCTAGCTGCGCTAATCTGGCTAACTGAACCGTCCTTCAGTCGACCGTCTAGGAGTAACTGTGTGGGGGTGTGTTCGGTCAAAATGGTGGTGGGGTTGAGTCCGGTAATGTAAGAAAAGTATTGTACTGCCCAGAAGACTGCAAGGAGGTGCCTCTCGCAGGCTGAAAATCCTTTTTCAACTGGGTCTAACAGTCGGGAGGCATAAGCCACTGGTTTTAGCTGCTCGTGCCGTTCCTGAAGTAACACGGCCGAGAGGGTCAGATCTGTGCTCGCTACCTCTATTGCATAGGGGGAAAGTTGGTCTGGGACTTGTAGCGCGGCTGCTGCGCTAAGGGCTTTCTTTAACTCCTCCACAGCCTCTGTATGCTGCGGAAGCCATTCCCAGGGGGCTCCTTTCTTAAGGAGGTCTGAGAGTGGGGCGGCTTTTGTCGCGAATCCGTCGATGTGGTTCCGACAATAACCAACCAGTCCTAAGAACGACCGGAGGGCAGAAACATTCTGGGGAAGGGGCAATTTGACAATCGAATCAATTCTTTTGAATTCGATCTCGCGTTTGCCGTGAGTGATGACTGTTCCCAAATACATCAATTTATTTTCCAAAATCTGGGCCTTTCTTGGGTTAACTTTACAGCCAATTGAGGTTAAAAGTTCCAGGAGTTCGGCCAGAAGCGTAATGTGCTCTGCCTTTGTGTCTGTCTGCAGTAGTAGGTCGTCCACATACTGTACCAGACATTCGGGGCGGGAAAATTTTTCTAAACCATTCGCCAGCTGTCGGTGGAAAATGGAGGGGGAATTGTGGAATCCTTGTGGAAGGCATGTCCACGTATACTGCTGAGCTTTGAAAGTGAAGGCAAATTTGTACTGGCACGCCTTTGCCAATGGTATTGACCAGAAGCCATTGCTAATGTCCAATACCGTGAAATATTTGGAATTGAGTCCCTGCTTGAGCATGGTCTCGGGACTTGTAGCTACCGTGGGGGCTAATGCTGGGGTTACTTTATTGAGTTCCCGATAATCGATGGTCAGACGCCATGATCCGTCGGGCTTTCTCACTGGCCAAATAGGGGCATTATTGGTCGAGGCTACTGTTCTAAGCACACCTTGCTCCAATAAGCTACCTATTACCTTCTCTATTTCTCCCTCTGCTTCTAGGGGAAATCTATATTGTTTCTGTGGTCTGGGGTCAGGTCCGGTAACGTGAATTTGTCCAGTCATTCTGCCACAGTCGTGCCGGTGACTGGCAAATGCTGTCCTGTGTTTATTTAATACTGCCTTAACTTGTCTGTCCGTGTTTAGTGTAGTCAAGTCAAATGAGTATTCTCCTACTGCGCTAATCCTATTAGCGTAGTCTCCTACTGTGAGGGTAGCGGGTGCTCTGTCCGATCTTGCCATTCGCCAGACACACTGGTTCACTGGGTCGAACGACAGGCTATGTGCATTCATAAAATCTATCCCTAGGATGTGTTCTGCTGTCCGGGGAAGATTTACTAGAACAACGGGATGTTTGGTGGAAATGTTCCCTAGCTGGATTGCTACGGGTGCTGTGATATGTCCCTGCTGCGAGTGTCCTGTGAACCCGCTAAGTGTGATGGTGGAGGTGGTCGGCCACGTGTCTGCCTGTGCCGTGGTTGTGGAATTAATCGTGGTGCGGGACCCTCCTGTGTCCCAAAGTAACTCTATGGGCTTCCCTCTTAACTTTGCCGTGACTACCGGTCTTCCGGATGGATCCCAGAGTGTGTCACAGACCCAAGTGGGGGAGCCCGAACACCGTGAGTCCGTTCCGTCCACATTGGTCTGTCCTGACTGGATCCATATACTATGGATCGGTTTTGTTTTATTCCGGTTCAGAGTGCCTGTCTGCTGGCCTCTATGTGATCTCTGGGGTCCATTACATTCCTTAGCCCAATGTCCTAACTGGCTACAGTTGTAGCATTCCTGCGACTTCTGTGGAGGGCTGCTCTTTCCTTCATTCACCCACGCGGGGTTTTGGTGCGCTCTCACTGCCTGTATGTCTGCTGCAGCCTGAGCCTCTTCTGGGGATTTCACTTTACCTCTGCCCTGAACTGATTGCTCCCAAGCGCGGGACAATCTTTTCAGGACCCACTTCTCATTATGGGCCTCCTCTGAGGGGTCATAGCTGTTGCAAGCGCTCTGTCCTGCTTCTGTTGCATGTGAAATTATGGTGCGCGTCCATTTAACCATATTTTCTCGGTTCAAATGGGCTCTATTTAAATCGCCAAATACTGCGTTAAAATGGATCCACAGCCTTCCGGCGAATGCTGTGGGGTGCTCCGTTTTCTTCTGTCGGCACTTATTAAGTCCTTCTACGGGGTCACCTCGATTATACCCTATGACATCTAAAATGGAGGTGTGCATTTCCTCTAGGGTGCCTCCGCCAACGTTCTGTGGGTCGGGGAGGGCTGCTACAACCGATGGGTCTAAACTCAGAACTGTGAGTTTAACCTGCTCTCTTTCGTCCAGGCCGTACATGGTTGCCTGTTGCTTTACCTTTGCGAAAAACTGGTGGGGGTCTGCGGTGGGGAGAAACAGAGTGATCTTTTCACACGCGTCCCTTAGTTGGGTTACAGTTAAGGGGGTGGTGTAAGTAATATCGGGTGCGCCTTCTGTGGTCGCTTTCTGTTGGGTGGTGACTGGATTCATTGGAACGGTAACTAGCTGATCTGTGGGGGGTTGGGGTGCTTGTCTTTTCTGCTGCGCTGCTGGCGCACATGTTCCCTGAACATAACGCTGCGCTGTCTCACTTAACTCTTTCCAGTCTGGGGCATTCTCCTCATCTAACTGGGTTCCAAAGGTGCTTTGAAACCCATTTTGCACTGAAAGCAGCGATTGCAGCTCTGCAATCTGCTTCCTGCATTTCGCATGATCTACAGTACTCTGTCTTTGTTCTGTGGTGGCAGCATGGAGTGCTCTCAAAGCTGCTTTAAGGTCAGAGCATTGCCTCTGCAAAGCCTCTACCTGCTTCTCTGATTCTTCTCTTATCAGGACGGCACGTTGCACGTCCTGATAGGCCTTTTCGTACTGGGTCTGGGAACTGCTGAGATGGGCTAGACAAGACTGATGTGCCCTCTTGGCATCATCCACCTCTCCACCTTTCTCTGCCAACTTCCCTCTAAGATCCATGTTTTCCTTTTCGATGTCCCTGACATCCACTTTACTCATTCTATTTCTTTCTTCTAATTCTGCCCGGAGCGTCTGAACGACCTCCTCTGTGCCTCGCAATTGTGCCAAACAGGACACAATCGCCATCGGCTTACGTGCTTTACTCATATTTTTCTTGTGAATTTGAGAGATGTTCTCCCACCAAGTATGTCCTATACTTCCGGGACCTGTCTCCTCATTCAAACAAAACTCTTTCCAAAGGGGCCATCCCTTTCCTTGCAGATATTTGCGGAGTTCCAGCTCCCACATGGGACACTGACCTACTCGGCTACTGCTGGTCGCTGCGACCACAAACCGTTCTGGGTTCATGAGGCGTTCCATTGCCTGCATGGACATTTTCTGACTCACTTTAAATTTAGGGGGTGTTGAGGTTATGTCTCACGAAACGGGTAAGGCTTACGCTATGTTCCGTTCACAAAACTACCGAAAGTTTGTCGCAACAAAAATGCTTTCAGGTTTTCCATACAACCCTGTTAGTATGCATGCACTAAACACACTTCCGAATTACGTTTATTCCTTTGAACACCTTGAATATTTGTGATTTCTTTCCTTTTTCTTTAACAGATTTCTAATTCAAATTTCAGGGTCCTCGACGGAGTGGGGGTACCACTTGTAACCGTGTCCCGTCAGGATGTCGCCACTAAATGTTGCACGTTTTACTTGAGTGTAATTCGCGTTTATTGGAGTGTATTAACACGCCTCCGTTTAAAGGCCGTGTGCTTAACACTGCTAGGCTCTATGTATGTATTTTCAGCTCAGGAGTCGCCAGGTGCCGTATAACACCTCACAAATATTCCAAGGTCAGGTTCAAAGTAATAAAACGATACACCGATTAGTAAGTTCCAAACGATCAATATTTATTATACAAATATAATAAATACGCATGCACACGCTAAGGGACTAAGCTATAACTAAACTAAGCGATCAGAATACTTAACTAAACAGGAACAGGCAAGGTCAGGGAGCGAGGCCTTCGTTCCGATCTTGGTCTGCAACCTTCAGAGAGTGTGCTGGTCGCTGGGGGTCTAGTGGGCCTGTTTCGCGTAGCGAGCATCGTATTGTCACTTACGGTTCGGCGGCTGGTGCTCAACGGCTGGAGTCAGGATACAGGTCGAAGTTCTTGGTCAAAGCCGGAGCACGAAAACAACAGACAGGACCATGTGTGGGGTCTATCTTTTATAGGACCCCAATGTCCGTGCCTCTTTTGGGGCGGGCTTTACCTTCAGGTATCGATTGGACCAAATTCTAATCGATATCTTTTCAATTCCCCCAATGTGAGGGTCTCTTCTTGATGGAAGGGGGCGGTTTCTATAGTGGATACTTCTGGTGCCGCTCTGTCTGGACATCCACTTAAAGTATCTATTCAAACCTGAATGTTGCCATTGTGTGTGCCCAGATCTGGATTGCCTCATTAATATGCAAAGCGTTTTGCCATTAACACCTTTGCTTTGAGATCTTCCACCTGGCCAGAAACTAGTTTTGCTGCTTGCAAAATGCTAATCAGTCTTTGCAGACTGCTGTCTTGGCTAAACTGCTTTTCCCTGCAGTCTTAGCAATTCTCCATCTTGTCAGTCCAGTGTCCATTTTAGGTGGCTACAGTGGCTACAATACAGCGCAGTACAGGCCCTTCGGCCCTCGATGTTGCACCGACATGGGAAGTCAAAAAACTAAAGGCCATCTAACCTACACTATCCCATTATCATCCATATGCTTATCCAATAAACTTTTAAATGCCCTCAATGTTGGCGAGTTCACTACTGTTGCAGGGAGGGCATTCCACGGACTCACCACTCTTTGCGTAAAAAAACCCACCTCTGACCTCTGTCCTATATCTATTACCCCTCAATTTAAGGCTATGTCCCCTCGTGCTAGCCACTTCCATCCGCGGGAGAAGGTTCTCACTGTCCACCCTATCTAACCCTCAGATCATTTTGTATGCCTCTATTAAGTCACCTCTTAACCTTCTTCTCTCTAACGAAAACAACCTCAAGTCCATCAGCCTTTCCTCATAAGATTTTCCCTCCATACCAGGCAACATCCTGGTAAATCTCCTCTGCACACGCTACAAAGCTTCTACGTCCTTCCAATAATGAGGCGACCAGAACTGTGCGCAATACTCCAAATGCGGCCGTACGAGAGTTTTGTACAATTGCAAAATGACCTCATGGCTCCGGAACTCAATCCCTCTACCAATAAAGGCCAACACACCATAGGCCTTCTTCACAACCCTATCAACCTGGGTGGCAACTTTCAGGGATCTATGTACATGGACACCGAGATCCCTCTGCTCATCCACACTACCAAGAATTTTACCATTAGCCAAATATTCCGCATGCCTGTTATTCTTTCCAAAGTGAATCACCTCACACGTCTCTACATTAAACTCCATTTGACACCTCTCAGCCCAGCTCTGCAGCTTATCTATGTCCCTCTGTAACCTGCAACATCCTTCCACACTGTCTACAACTCCAGCGACTTTAGAGTCGTCTGCAAATTTACTCACCCAAACTTCTGCGCCCTCCTCTAGGTCATTTCGAAAAATGAAAAACAGCAACGGCCCCACAACAGATCCTTGTGGTACGCCACTCGTAACTGAACTCCATTCTGAACATTTGACATCAACCACCACTCTGTCTTCTTTCAACTAGCCAATTTCTGATCCACATCTCTAAATCACCCTCAATCCCCAGCCTCCGTATTTTCTGCAATAGCCGACATGAACTGCTCTACCCTCGTCTACCTGTTCCGTCACCTTCTCAAGGAACTCGATAAGGTTTGTGAGGCATGACCTACCCTTCACAAAACCATGCTGACTATCCCTAATCATATTATTCCTATCTAGATGATTATAAATCGTATCTTTTATAATCCTCACCAAGACTTTACCCACAACAGACGTTAGGCTCACCGGCCTATAGTTACCGGGGTTATCTCTACTCCCCTTCTTGAACAAAGGGACCACATTTGCTATCCTCCAGTCCTCTGGCACTAATCCTGTAGCTAATGATGACATAATAATCAAAGCCAAAGGCTCAGCAATCTCTTACCTGGCTTCCCAGAGAATCCTAGGATAAATCCCATCAGGCCCCGGGGACTTATCTATTTTCACCTTGTCCAGAATTGCCAACACTTCTTCCCTACGCACCTCAATGCCATCAATTCTAGTAGCCTGGGTCTCAGCATTCTCCTCCACAACATTATCTTTTTCCTGAGTGAATACTGACGAAAAGTATTCATTTAGTATCTCGCATATCTCCTCAGCCTCCACAAACAATGTCCCACCACTGTCCTTGACTGGCCCTACTCTTACCCTAGTCATTTTATTTTATTCCTGACATACCTATATAAAGCTTTTGGGGTTTCCTTGATCCTACCTGCCAAAGACTTCTCATGTCCCCTGCTTGCTGGTCTTAGTTCTCTCTTTAGATCCTTCCTCGCTTCCCTGTAACTATCAAGCGCCCCAACTGAAACTTCACGCTTCATTTTCACATAGGCCTCCTTTTTCCTCTTAACAAGATATTCCACTTCTTTGGTAAACCACGGTTCCCTCGCTCGACCCGTTCCTCCCTGCCTGACTGGTACGTACTGGTGAAGAACACGCAATAGCTGTTCCTTGAACAAGCTCCACATATCCAGGGTGCCCATCCCTTGCCGCCTACGTCTCCAACCTACACATCCTAAGTCATGTCTAATGGCATCATAATTGCCCTTCCCCCTGCTGTAACTCTTGCCCTACTTATCCATTTCCATCACTAATGTAAAGGTCACCGAATTGTGGTCGCTGTCTCCAAAGTGTTCACCTACATCCAGATCTAACACCTGGCCTGGTTCATTACCCAAAACCAAATCCAATGTGGCCTCACCTCTTGTTGGCCTGTGAACATATTATAAGAACATAAGAACTAGGAGCAGGAGTAGGCCATCTGGCCCCTCGAGCCTGCTCCGCCATTCAATTAGATCATGGCAGATCTTTTGTGGACTCAGCTCCACTTTCCGGCCAGAACACCATAACCCTTAATCCCTTTATTCTTCAAAAAACTATCTATCTTTACCATAAAAACATGTAATGAAGGAGCCTCAACTGCTTCACTGGGCAAGGAATTCCATAGATTCACAACCCTTTGGGTGAAACAGTTCCTCCTAAACTCAGTCCTAAATCTACTTCCCCTTATTTTGAGGCTATGCCCCCTAGTTCTGCTGTCACCCGCCAGTGGAAACAACCTGCCCGCATCTATCCTATCTATTCCCTTCATAATTTTAAATGTTTCTATAAGATCCCCCCTCATCCTTCTAAATTCCAACGAGTGTCAGGAAACCCTCCTGCACACATTGTACAAAGAACGACCCATCTAATTGAGTTTCAGAACCAGAAGGTCATGCTGCAGATGTACATAACTCTGGTACGGCTGCACCTGGAGTACTGCGTGAAGTTCTGGTCACCACATTATAGGAAGGATGTGGAAGCTTTGGAAAGGGTTCAGAGGAGATTTACTATGATGTTGCCTGGTATGGAGGGAAGGTCTTACGAGGGAAGGCTCAGGGAATTGAGGTTGTTTTCGTTAGAGAGGAGAAGGCTGAGAGGTGACTTAATAGACATATAAGATAGTCAGAGGGTTAGATAGGGTGGACAGTGAGAGTCTTTTTCCTCGGATGGTGATGACCAACACGAGGGGACATAGCTTTAAATTGACGGGTGGTAGATATAGGACATATGTCAGAGGCAGTTTCTTTACTCAGAGAGTAGTAGGGGTGTGGAACGCCCTGCCTGCAACAGTAGTAGACTCGCCAACTTTAAGGGCATTTAAGTGGTCACTGGATAGACATATGGATGAAAATGGAATAGTGTAGGTCAGATAGGCTTCAGATGGTTTCACAGGTCGGCGCAACATCGAGGGCCGAAGGGCCCGTACTGCGCTGTAGTGTTCTATGTTCTATGTTCTAATGTACTCGAATTATATCTTTTCCAGTCACTATTTGGAATGTTAAAGTCTCCCATAACAACTACCCTGTTACTTTCGCTCTTTTCCAGAATCATCTTCGCCATCCTTTCCTCTACATCTATTAGGTGGCCTATAGAAAACTCCCTGCAGTGACCTCTCCTTTCCTGTTTCTAACCTCAGCCCATACTACCTCGGAAGAAGAGTCCCCATCTACCATCCTTTCTGCCATAATAATTAAATAATTAATTCCATAATACTACTGGCCTTTGCCAAATATAAAGTGGACAGGCTTTGGGTCGTCAGGACGAGAGCAACATGCCTCAGAATTCCTGTGACCTGCTCTGATGGCCACAGGATGTATATGGCTTGTCCAGTTCAATTTCTGGCCAACGATGGCAGGGAATCCGGTGATGGTAATTTCATTAAATGTCAAGGGGCGATGGTTAGATTCTTTCTTACTGGATGTTGTGTTGCCTAGCAGTCGGCAGCCATATAATTCATACAGCGCAGATGGAGGCCATTCGACCCATGGAGTCTGCACCGACCATCTGAACGAGCACACAATCTGGGCCCACACCTCCCACTATCCCCAAAAGCCATAACTTCACCTCAACTAAACATCAATGGATACTATGGTGCCGTTCAGCATGGTCAATCAGAGAGTCTTCAGAGTCGTGAATACCGCCCAGTCCATCACACGAACCCGCCTCCCATCTATTGATTACATCTACACCTCCCGCTGCCGGGGGAAAGCAGGCAGCATAATCAAGGATCCTTCCCACCCGGCTTACTCACTTTTCCAACTTCTTCCATCGGGCAGGAGATTCAGAAGTCTGAGAACACGCACGAACAGACTCAAAACAGCTTCTTCCCCACAGTCACCAGACTCCTAAATGACCCTCTTATGGACTGACCTCATTAACACTACACCCATGTATGCTTCATCCGATGCCAATGCTTATGTAGTTAAATTGTATATATTGGAGGGCAGCACGGTGGCCTAGTGGCTAGCACAACCGCCTCACGGCGCTGAGGTCCCAGGATCGATCCCGGCTCTGGGTCACTGTCCGTGTGGAGTTTGCACGTCCTCCCCGTGTCTGCGTGGGTTTCGCCCCCACAACCCAAAAATGTGCAGAGTAGGTGGATTGGCCGCGCTAAAATTGCCCCTTAATTGGAAAAATAATTGGCTAATCTAAATTTATAAAAAAAAAAAAAATTGTATGTATTGTGTTGCCCTATTATGTATTCTCATGTATTTTCTTGTATTTCTTGAATTCTGTTTAATTCCCTTTTCTTCCCATGTACTGAATGATCTGTTGAGCTGCTTGCAGAAAAATACTTTTCACTGTACCTCGGTACACGTGACAATAAACAAATCCAATCCAATCCAATCCAATCTACATAACCTGTACATCGTTGGACTGAGGAAACCCACGTAGAACGTGCAGAGTCCACAAATATAATCACCCGAGGCTGGCATTGAACCGGTGTGAGACAGCAAAGTTAACCACCGTACCAATCTGACGTGCCGACTTGTTCCTTGTCAGCCCATGTCTCGGTATTGCATCATTTCGACATGTATTACATCAGTATAAGAGGAGTTATGAATGGTGCTGAATATTGTACAATCATCAGCGAACTTTTATTTCTGACTATATGATGGAGGGAAGGTATTTGATGAGGCGGATGAAGAGGTTTGGGCTGGTGATAGAGGCGACACGAGGAATTGTTTTTCCACGGTAACACAGTGGTTAGCACTTTCGTTGGACAGCTCCGGGGTCCCAGTTTCGATTCCCGGCGTGGGCCACTATCTGTGCGGAGTCTTCACGCTTTCCCGGTATCTGCGTGGGTTTCCTCACACAAGTCTCAAAACATGTGCTTGTTAGGTAATTTGGACATTCTGAATTTTCCCTCTGTGTACCCGAACAGCCGACGGCATGTGGCGACTAGGGGATATTTACAGTATCTTCATTGCGGTGTTAATGTCAGCCTACCCTACTTGTGACACGAATATTATTATTATGTAGTCAGTGGATATTGTCAAGAATGTCCTGCCTGACACTGAAGTGGAAGTAGATTGTATTATGGTCATCAAAAGCAAATATTATGGAATCTCATAGAATTGCTACAGGACAAACAAGGCTGTGGGCCAAGTTCTGGAAAATGGGTTTAGAATGGCTAAGTAGAAGTTTTTGACCAGCATAAGCGAAATGGGCAGAGAAGCCTGTTCTGTGCTGCATGATTCTATGGCTCAAATAACAGAACGACACTAATTGGCCGATCGAGTCTATACCAACCCTCTGAAATTGCACAGTACCTTGTTCCACTCTTCCCCTGCTCACTTCCCTATCCCCATAATCCTGTAACCTACGGCAGGGTCAGAGGGAGGGACATTTCCTGGTGAGATTGAAACGCACAACGTGTCATCTGATCGTAACCTGGTTCCTCACTGACTTAGAATAATTCCACACCGGGCCGTAATGCGTACCACCAGAATCAAATACACTTTGCCGTTGGTCAAATCCAAGTATTGCATAACGCAGTGTGGCCCATTTGCAACATCGGGTGTCACATGAGATGGAATCTCTGGTTTACTGTGAGTAATGTGAAATGTCCACTATAAGGATACAGATCTACTTTGCGAGGAGGACCTTCCACCGTGGGCTTCGCGGTGGTTTCAATGTGCAGCTGGTCATTGGACATTGTTGAGGTTGAGCTGAAGAGGTCAGTTAATGTTAGCTTGTTTTGTGAAAATATATTATGCCGTCGGCTTGTCTCTGCCTCCAGGAATTGTGGCTCCACATTCAATAACATCCAATGTGGTCAATGGGCTGCAGGGCGCCTGCGGCACAACCATACCCGAACGACTGCGGGCATACTGACTTGCCAGGGGAGACGGCTGGCTGCAATCTTGCTTTGCCAGAGAGATGACTTTAGTTGGCTGAGGGTCGCGTACTGCCCTCTGGGGGGATAGCCCTTCTGCACATGCATACTAGGAGCTCTGTTGGAATCTTAAAGTTTTGTCTGGTTATTATGACTCGCATCCTCTCCCGTCAGACTTCAGGTTCCCGCTCGTTTCCGAAGTTCGATTCTCCTTTTTATCTGTGTTAGATGACTTGATTTGTGTTGAAATCTTCGGCCGCACGCGCTGCCCTCTGGGCGAACCTGCGGCATGCGCAGTCTCGCCGCCGACACTCGGTGATTAAATGACCCCTCCTTGGGCTGATTTGAATTCACCTCCTGGGCGGGGTTGGTGGGGGTGGTGATGGGGGGGGGGGGGGGGGGGGGGGCGGTGTTCCGCCTCAGAATATCATACTTTCTCCATTTTCCAGCACCCGCTTCTTCCTCTTTGCTCCGAAATACAAAGTGGGCTGGGGTAATGGAAGGGATAGCGTCGACGTCACGGCGAAATGTCTGCTGCACTGCCCCACAATGAAACCGGAATGTTCCGTCAAAGACCAGCGGCCTAGCCGGGGAGCGGGTCACAGGTTGGAGCAAGGGGAGGTTATCAGAACATTCTCATTCCCGTATTTCACCATCTCTCAGGATGTTCTATCTGACTAAATGAGATTTCCCACCCTTTCTGTGTTTATTTATAATAATCGTGGTTTCTGTTGACTGATCTTTCTGTTTTAATGGTCATTCCGATTTAGGAATAATCAAATTTACTGGGCGGTATTGCCGGCCTCCTGTTGAGTAAGACAACACTGATGGAAAACTGAATATATAACTTGTGTTCCAAGTGAGAAAGACTTTAAATTCTGATTAAAGCCTCCAGATCACCACGTGCCTGCAATGGTCCCGATTGTCAGGGGCAGTGCTCGAATGATGGTGTGGGATTAAGCTGCTGGGAGAGTGCAGTGATCGCTGTTCCTCGAACACATGCCGTTCTGGAGCTCAATAACTGGAGAGAAAGCCGATAAATAATGTATTTAGCACTCCTAATCTTTACGTAATGGTGCAAGAATGGGAGATGTGACAAAATAGTCTTCAAATCACGTGACATGCATAAGCTTCAGTTGTTTAATTATAATACTGGTTCTGTTCTTCAATGCAGTGCGATTTAACACAGCTTTAATATGGATAGTGCAATACTGGATATACATTCCATTTTCTTTTTCTTTTTCAGTGAGACTGAATCCAGATTCTTTAACTCAAAATGAAAGAGAAACATGATTCTAATAAGCACAGCACGATGTACTCTCTCATTGACTCAAATGGAATATTTATATCGGGCAGTAAATCATAATCCAAGCAATGACATTTTTGGAAAAGTTATGGTGTTTTCCATCAGTTTCAACGCAGTCATACATCTGCGGGCGTCAGCTCTGGGATGTGGAGTTGACTATTATCTGGGACAGGTGAAAAGAAAAATGTTGGGTTCGGTTTGGAACCAATTCCATCATCATCTATAGGGTTCATATCTTTTCCTCTTCTCTTTCGGAGCATTTCTTTTTTTGATAAATTTAGAATACCCAATTCATTTTTTTCCTATTACAGGGCAATTTAGCGTGACCAATTCACCTACACTGTACATCTTTGGGTTGTGGGAGCGAAGCTCACGCAATCACCGGTAGAATGTACAAACTCCTCACGGACAGTGATCCAGAACCGGGATCGAACCTGGAACCTCGGCTCCGTGAAGCGACAATGCTACTCACTGCACGGCCATGCTGCCCCTCTTTAGGAACATTTCTAATGTAACTGGCATTATTAAGCTATATCCAACACATTATGCATCTTCTCTCTCATAATTTCGCTGTGGGTAAACCACTGGGAATAATCCAGGAGGCCAAATATCATATGGGACAGGTCACGCATCAGCACCGGCGAGATGCACAGGGAATTGTCATCAACGATCACCGTTTATAGAACATTTAACATACAATATTACAGCGCATTACGGGCCCTTCGGCCCTCGATGTTGCGCCGACCTGTGAAACCATCTGAAGCCTATCTGACCTACACTATTCCATTTCCATCCATATGTCTACCCAGTGACCACTTAAATGCCCTTAAAGTTGGCGAGTCTACTACTGTTGCAGGCAGGGCATCTACAACCCTACTACTCTCTGAGTAAAGAAACTGCCTCTGACATCTGTCCTATATCTACCACCCCTCAATTTAAAGCTACGTCCCCTCGTGTTTGTCATCACCATCCGAGGAAAGAGACTCTCACTGTCCATCCTACCTGACACTCTGACTATCTTATATGTCTCTATTAAGTCACCTCTCAGCCTTCTCCTCTCTAACGAAAACAACCTCAAGTCACTGAGCCTTTCCTCGTAAGACCTTCCCTCCATACCAGGCAACATCCAATAAATGTCCTTTGAACCATTTCCAAAGCTTCCACATCCTTCCTATTAAGTGGTGACCAGAACTGCACGCAGTACTCCAGGAGCGGCCGCACAAGAGTTATGTAAAGCTGCAGCATGAACTTTTGGCTCCAAAACTCAATCCCCCTACTGATAAAAGCTAGCACACCATATGCCTTCTTAACAGCCCTATTAACATGGTTGGCAACTTTGAGGGATTTATGTACCTGGATGCCGAAATCTCTCTGTTCATCTACACTACCAATAATCTTGCAATTAGGCCAGTACTCTGCATTCCTGTTACTCCTTCCAAACTGAACCACCTCACACGTTTCCGCATTAAATTCCATCTGCCACCTCTCAGCCCAGCTCTGCAGCTTATCTATATCCATCTGTATCCTATAACATCCTTCAGCACTATCCACAACTCCTCCGACCTTCGTGTCATGTGCAAATTTACTAACCCATCCTTCTAAACACTCTTCCAGGTCATTTATAAAAATGACAAACAGCAGTGGCCCCAAAACAGATCCTTGCGGTACACCACTAGTAACTGAACTCCAGGATGAACACTTGCCATCAACCACACCCTGTCATCTTTCAGCAAGCCAATTGTTGATCCAAACCACTAAATCACCTTCAATCCCATACTTCCTTATTTTCTGCAATAGCCTACCGTGGAGAACCTTATCAAACGCCTTCCTGAAATCCATATACACCACATCAACCGCTTTACCCTCATCCACCTGTTTGGTCACCTTCTCAAAAAACTCAATAAGGTTTGTGAGGCATGACGTACCCTTCACAAAACCGTGTTGACTATCGCTAATCAACTTGTTCTTTTCAAGATGATTATAAACCCAATCTCATATAACCTTTTCCAACATTTTACCCACAACCGAAGTAAGGCTCACAGGTCTATAATTACCAGGGTGGCCTCTACTCCCCTTCTTGAACAAGGGGACAACATTAGCTATCCTCCAGTCTTCCGGCACTATTCCTGTCGACAAAGAAGACATAAAGATCAAGGACAAAGGCTTTGCAACCTCCTCCCTTGCTTCCCAGAGAATCCTAGGATAAATCCCATCTTGCCCAGGGGACTTATCTATTTACATTTTCCAAAATTGCTAACTCCTTGTGAACCCCAATCCCATCCAGAGTGGCCGACTGAACCTGAGTATTCTCCTCGACAACATTGTCTTTCTCCAATGTAAACACTGACGAAAAATATCCATTTAACGCTTCCCCTATCTCCTCTGATTCCACACACAACTTTCCACTACTATCCTTGATTGGCCTCATCGTACTCTAGTCATTCTATTGTTCCTGATATACCTATAGAAAGCTTTAGGGTTTTCCTTGATCCTATCCGCCAACGACTTTTCGTGTCCTCTCCTCGCTCTTTTTGACTCTTACTTTAGGTCATTCCTGGCGAACTTGGAACTCTCAAGTGCCCTAACTGAGCTTTCATGTCTCATCCTAACATAAGCCTTCTTCTTCCTCTTGACAAGTGCTTCAACTTGCTTTGTAAACCACGGTTCCCTTGCTCGACAACTTCCTCAATGGCTGACAGGTACAAACTTGTCAAGGACACGCAGTAGCTGTTCCTTTAAAAAGCTCCACATTTCGATTGTACCCATCCCCTGCAGTTTCCTTCCCCATCCTATACATCCTAAATCTTGCCGAATAGCATCATAATTGCCTTTCCCCCAGCTATAATTCTTGCCTTGCGGTATATACCTATCCCTGCCCATTGCTAAAGTAAACATAACCGAATTGTGATCACTATCACCAAAGTGCTCACCTACATCTAAATCTAACACCTGGCCGGGTTCATTACCCAGTACCAACTCCAAAGTGGCCTCGCCCCTTGTTGACCTGTCTACATACTGTGTCAGAAATCCCTCCTGCACACACTGCACAAACACTGACCCATCTATAGTACTCGAACTATAGTATTTCCAGTCAATATTTGTAAAGTTAAAGTCCCCCATAACATCTACCGTGTTACTCTCGCTCCTCCGTGAATCATCTTTGCAATCCTTTCCTCTACATCTCTGGAACTATTCGGAGGTCGATAGACAACTCCCAACCTCTTCTCTCCTGTTCCTAACCTCGGTCCACACTACCTCAGTAGACGAGTCCTCAAACGTCCTTTCTACCGCCGTAATACTTTCCTTGATTAACAATGCCACCCCCCTCCCTTTTACCATCTTCTCTGTTCTTACAGAAACATCTAAATCCTGAAACTTGCTGCAACCATTCCTGTCCCTGCTCTACCTATGTCTCCGAAATCGCTATAATATCGAGGTCCCAGGTACCAACCCATGCTGCAAGCTTACCCACCTTATTCCGGATGGTCCTGGCGTTGAAATAGACACACTTCAAACCAGCGTCTTGCTTGCCGGTGCCCTCTTTCGAACTTTTAATCCTCTCCCTGACCTCACTACTCTCAGCATTCTGTGCACTGGGACTACAATTTAGGTTCTCATCCCCCTGGTGAATTAGTTTAAACCCCCCGAAGAACACTAGCACATCTCCCCCCAGGATATTCATACCCCTCTGGTTCATGTGAAGACCATCCTGTATGTAGAGGTCCCACCTACCCCAGAATGAGCCCCAATTATCCAGGAAACCAAAACCCTCCCTCCTGCTCCATCCCTGTAGCTACGTGTTCAACTCTCTCTCCTTATTTCTCACCGCTAGCACGTGGCCAGGGTAACAACCCAGAGATAACAACTCTGTTTGTTCTAAGCTCTAACCCTAGCTCCCTGAATTTCTGTCTCAAATCCCCATCTCTCTTCCTACCTACGTCGTTGGCACCTATGTGGACCACGACTTGGGGCTGCTCCCCTTCCCCCTTAAGGATCCCAAAAACACGATCAGAGACTTCACGAACCCTGGCACCTGGGAGGCAACACACCCACCGTGAGTCTCTTTCGTTCCCACATAACCTCCTGTCTGTTCCTCTAACTATGGAGTCCCCAATGACAAGTGCTCTCTTCCTCTTCTCCCTTCCCTTCTGAGCAACAGGGTCAGACTCTGTGCCAGAGACCTGTGCCCCATTTCTTACCCATGGTAAGTCGTCCCCCGTAACAGTATCCAAAACGGTATACTTGTTATGGAGTGGAACGACGAGAGGGGATCCCTGCACTCCTTGCCGGTTCCCTCTCCCTCCCCTGACGGTAACCCATCTACCTTCTTTTACCTGAGGTGTGACTACCTCCCTATATCTCCTCTCAATAACCCCTTCCGACTCCCGAATGATCTGAAGTTCATCCAGCTCCAGGTCCCTAACGCGGCTCTCGAGGAGCTGTAGTTGGGTGCACTTCCCTCAGATGTAGTCAGCAGGGACATTCGAGGTGACCCTTTCCTCCCACATTCTGCAGGAGGAACATTCAACTGCCCGAGCCTCCATTCCCGCTGAACTAACTTCCCAACTACTGAAACCTAAAACATTTTTAAAAACTTGTTAGTTTAGCAATACGACGGAAAGAACTTGTTTTTTGGTTAGAGGAGGAGGATGGGTGGGAGACACTACCTAAGTAGTGTTTCGGGTAAAGCTGTCACTCGAGAACAGCCCCTTCACAAACCACCTTCAACTTACGCTGACCGTACTGCACGTATGCAAATCTCCCCGGAACAGCCAATCAGAAGCTCTGCTCTGCTGCCCTCTGCAATGCGAATTTGTAAACTTTTGAGGTACATATTCACTGTCCAATGACGGTAGAAACCACCGACCTTTGTCACAGATAACATTGGCATTGTTAGCAGGCGTGGAAGGAACCGATAACGCGGGTTCAATGAGGGACTGACTGTTGCACAGTGTGGGGATAAGCACATTTCTGATAAACATTGGCCTAAAAGTAAATGATATGTTTACATGCTTTGCATTCGTGACATGAACGGCTAGCAAATCCCAGTTTAATCCTTGATTGATTGGAATAACTTCAACCCAGAATCTATTCCGCACAAGAGGGTGGGTAACTGAGGCAATTGCCGCACGTGATAATTTACTCGGAACGCAATCGCAGCAGCAGACTCCAAGAAAGTCGTGGAAAAGTACGGCGATGTCCTCACAACATCCAAGAAAATTCAAACATGCACGATGACCAATGTAAGACACTGGAATTAAACAACCCCAGAATGGAGAAGGGTCACCCCCAAAAGAATGAAGCACAGAAAGAGTCTTCAAAAAACGCGCAAAGCCGAAATTGTCACGTGAAATGGGTGTCTGATCCTCCTGTTGAACAGCATGCTTACCCAGCCCATCAAGCTTTGCGTGCCCCAGATGTAGCAAAATCTTCAGATCGTCCATTGGACTGATCAGTCATCCCAGATCCTGTCTGAGAATAGTTGCAGAACATCATCAACGATACAGAACTATTGTCAAATTAGCAGAAGAATCAAAGGTCTATCTTTCCCAGAGTGTGGAGATCACCGCCGAACTTTCCCAATGTGATGAGATCATTAGACGCAGAATCCTGCAGCATGTGTGCACCCTGAGAGTCAATGGTGTTAGGCTGAGCATCATAATAGTTGGCAGAAACAGGAGCTGAAAGGCACACGTGTCTGTAATGGAGGCTAATTACGAATAAATGACTGTTCGAATTATATACTTTCATCTTTCTCTATCAAGTAATACCGGGGCAGGAAAGTGGATCATCTGTGCGGTGACGTCATTGAGTTGGAGCGTAAATAATTATTTGGGCCAGTTTGTGTGGCAGTATTTTCTATATTAGTTTAAATTCATACCGTTCACAGTGAATGAATCATCTCCCAACTCGCAAACATTTCACAGCGTCCAAAGGCTTCTGGAGAATCACAAGGAACCGTTTACTTTTTAATTAACTTCTGTTACTGGGAGAAATTGTTAAGACATTTGTTCAGACTCCAAGTGTGTTAGACGTTTCTGTTACTGAAATCATTGTGCAATACCTAAGATCCTTGGAGCTCTCATTTCATGATCGATATGATTGGAAATTGCATATATAATTTCAAATATTGCAGTATGATGATTTGAAACGAGACGTCGGAAATTCTACCTACCATGAATATTTGAGCATTTCACTTCGGAATATGCAAATCCCGGAACAGTGTCACCCAAACTGTGACTGGTGTAATATTCAATCGGATTGAGGGGGTCAATGGTCTCAGTGTCTGCTAGGCACAAACTGATTGGGTAATGGATCCGTTACTTGCGGTGGAGTCGTCATAAAGCGATCATGACATAGAAAACGTCAACCAATCGGAGACGAGGTATAAATAACTTCGCCATATCTGTGACAATGTCCTGAAAGTGATACATTACACCACTTTGGGAGAACATTGAGCTTTGGGAGATCAACCGAAGGACCTGCACAAACTTATCAGGATAACTATACAGAGGAACATAGAAAGACAAAGAAACATGGAATGTAGGAGCAGGTGTGTGCCCTTCGGCCCTTCCAATTCGTTCTTGAAATCATTACCTGTGCTTTGGCCTCAACTACATTTTGTAGTAGCGAATTGCACAGTATCATAGCTGCGTGAAAGGAGTAATCCTGATTTCATTTTCTACGTTTCATATAGTTCCCACAACTTCCCCTCATTATTTTTAACTCGAGCGTACATGATCGTAAAGCACTCATTCTCTCCTCATATGTCACCATTATAGGGGTCCATCTGGTAAATATCCTCTGAACTCCCTTTATAGCAAAAAAAAACATCTCCCTCAGATAAGGTGACCAAAACTGCACACAGTATTCCTGGTTTCGTCTCACTAAGGCCCTGTCTAATTGCAGCAAGACATCATGTTCTGCTACTCGAGTCCTCTCGCTTTCAGGGCCAGCAAACTATTTGCCGCCTTTTCCATCTGCAGGATTAATTTCAGCGACTGGTGTGAGAAGACACCCTTGTCTCGTTTCACAAACCATTATTTTATTTTATAACCAATCAAGTAATAATCTTCCTTCTTATTTTTGCTGCAAATCTCTCAATGATCCACATGATACTCCATCTTCCCTGCATTTTCCCACTGATCCATCCAAATCACAGAAACAACTTTGTATCCCCCTTACAGCTCACCCTCTCATCCAGCTTGTGGCATCTGCAATGTTGGGGATATTGCGTTCTCGTATCCTCATCAAAATCATTGATATATATTGTTAACAGCTTGGGCCCCAGCACTGAAACGTGCGATACCTCACTGGGCATGCTTGCCATTCAAAAAGCAAATGTTTATTCCTACAGTTCTTGTTCTTGCCTGCCAAACATTTTCCACCCATTCAATACCTATGCATAATCACTTGCGCTTCAATATGTGATTTCCTAATCGCCGTATGAGGCACATTGTAGAAAGCCTTATGGAAGTCAGGGATCCCAGACCCACTACCCCAACTTATTAACTCTATTAGTGTATACTCAAATAATCCCAGTCGGTACGTCAAGCATCCTTTCCCTCCCCGTAACCATGCTGATTCTGTCAGATTCTTCCACTGTTTTACAGGTGTTCCGCTATTAAATCTTTCGTAATGACTCCAGAATTGCTCTCACTACTGACGTCAGGTGTACTGATCTATCTTTTCCCGTTTTCATTCTGGATAGTGGCATTTCATGAGCTATCTTCCAATAATTAACTACAAAGTGCATATAATTATGAAAGATGACGAACATTGCATCTACGATTTCTCGTGCCACAACTCATAGTAGTCTGAAATGGATATTATTAAGTCCTGAGATGTATCGGCCTTCACTGTCATCAACTTCAAATATCCACTTCCTTACGAATACTGAGTTTCTCCAGGTCCTCCCTTTCATTGAAACCTGTTTCCCGGAAATTGTCTGGTCTGTTATTTGTGTCCTTCTCGTGGACAACAAATGTCACTTCTGCTATCGAACAGTTAGTCCGTTAGGATAGTTAATGCATCAGATGTCCAAGAGGAGGAAATAATTTAAGAAATAATCCAGGATGTCGATGGCAGCCGTTGAGTTTTATGACACAGAACCACTTCCATTGCCACAATAATCCATCTGTTTTAATTTCACAGACGGTAAATGCATCAATCGTGGATTTAGATCGTGGAACCAGCAGGCAATGGCAAAGGAGCCAGGGTGGTCCAAATGTGATCATTTTATTTCCTTTCTGTTCAGCCGTTCTCATTACACCATTACATCACAATACTGTTCACAATCTTGTGCATTGTGTTGAGCCCTGTCCTGCACTTTCACCGCGTTTTAATAATGTCCTGTTCAGAACCATAGAGTCTATCCAAATTCCATCCACCTAAACTTAGATTTTCTTTGATCTTAACTCTTCTACTTCCAGTTATATCTATCTAGAAATAATGTATCTAAAAGCAAAACACTGCGGATGCTGAATATTAGAATAAGCCAGGAAGAGTCACATGGTCTCAAATTGTTGGATTAATTTGTCTCTCCAAGAATCCTGGCCCACCTGCTGACTTTGCCCGGTATTTTCTGTTTTTCTTCCTGTGTTAGAAATTAGCTTTACTGGGTTTTTTTTGGCTTTAGTTGTCCTTAATTTACATCGGATTATTTTTCTAACTTTGTGTTTCCAATCTCTTTTATGAACTATGTCATTTAGTTTATTCTTCATTTAACATATGATATTGTTCCTTTTCTCACAGTTTCCATTTAAGTTAGTTGCTTCTGTGGAATTTCGTTTTCCAATCCTATATATATTACAACACGTTCATAATTGTCCAAAAAGGGAGGACGGCAGAAAGAGGAATAATCGTCCGTCGATATCGAAGGAAATAAGGGAGAGTATCAAGTTTGAGGAAAAAGAATACAGAGTTGCAAAGATTGGTGGGAGAATAGAGGACTGGGAAATCTTTAGGGGGCAACAGAAAGCTACTAAAAAGCTATAAAGAAGAGTAAAGAAGATTATGAGAGTAAACTTGCGCAGAATGTAAAAACAGATAGTAAATGTTTCTACAAATATATAAAATCAAAAAGAGTGGCTCAGTTAAATATTGGTCCTTTAGAGGATGAGAATGGAGTTTTAATAATGGGAGATGAGGAAATAACTGAGGAACTGAACAGGTGTTTTGGGTCGGTCTTCACAGTGGACACAAATAATAAGCCAGTGACTGAAACAAATGAGGCTATGACAGGTGAGGAGCTTGAGAGGATTGTTATCACTAAGGAGGAAGTGATGGGCAAGCTAATGGGGCTAAATTTAGACAGGTCTCATGGCCCTGATGGAATGCATCCCAGCTAATGGAGATGGCTAGGGAAATTGCAAATTCAATAGTAATAATTAATCAAGATTCACTTGACTCTGAGATGGTCCCGGCGGATTAGAAATGAGAAAACGTGACACCACTGTTTAAAAAGGGATGATAGCAGAGAGTGGGTAATTATAGGCCAGTGGGGACGCAGACGTGCAGTATCTTTTTCTCCACGTCACAGACAACCTGCACATTCATGGAGCAGTAGCGCTTCCTTCATGAACACCGGCCTGCTATACGATGGTGCCCTCATGGCGACGTGCACCCCATCGATAACCCCCTGCACGATGGGTGTCCTGGCAAAGGCAGCGAACCCCGCTGCGCCAGCATGCTGGTATGCGCGGTCCACTGGGAACTGAATGGACCAGTCTGCCAGGTCATAGAGAGAGAGAGAGAGATGGTGAGGGAGAGACTGAGAGACAGAAAGGCAAGGACGGAGGGAGAGAGAGAGAGAGAGAGAGAGAGAGAGAGAGAGAGAGAGAGAGAGAGAGAGAGAGAAAGGGTGAGCGAGAGACTGAAAGACAGAACGGCAGGGACAGAGGGATAGAGAGAGAGAGAGAGAGAGAGAGGGTGAGGGAGAGACAGAAAGAATGAAAGGCAGGGCCGGAGGGAGAGAGAGAGAGAGAGATAGAGGGAGAGAGAGAGAGAGAGAGAGAGAGGGATAGAGAGAGAGAGAGAGGGTGAGGGAGAGACGGAAAGACAGGAAGGCAGGGACGGAGGGAGGGAGAGAGAGAGGGATAGAGAGAGAGAGAGAGGGAGAGGGAGAGACTGAAATACAGAAAGGCAGGGTGGGAGGGAGAG
>NW_024055717.1:2339565-2395713 GCF_902713615.1 Scyliorhinus canicula
TCCCCAATACCCCAAAATCCCTCAAACACTGCCTGGGGTTCTTCGCATACTACGCCCAATGGGTTCCCAACTACGCGGACAAGGCCCGTCCCCTCATTCAAACCACGACCTTTCTGCCGTCGACAGAGGCCTGCCAGGCCTTTAGCCGCATCAAAGCGGACATCGCAAAGGCCACGATGCGCGCCATCGACGAGTCCCTTCCCTTCCAGGTCGCGAGCGACGCATCAGAAGTTGCTCTGGCAGCCACCATGAACCAAGCGGGCAGACCCGTGGCCTTCATTTACAGAACTCTCCAGGCTTCCGAACTCCGCCACCCCTCTGTGGAAACGGAAGCCCAGGCTATAGTCGAAGCGGTGCGATATTGGAGGAACTATTTGGCCGGCAGGAGGTTTACCCTCCTCACAGACCAACGGTCAGTAGCCTTCATGTTTGATAATGCACAAAGGGGCATGATCAAGAGTGACAAGATCTTACGGTGGCAGATCGAGTTGTCCACGTAGAACTATGATATCTTGTATCGTCCTGGGAAGCTCAATGAGCCTCCTGATGCCCTGTCCCGCGGTACCTTCGCCAGCACCCAGATAGACTGCCTCCTCTCCCTCCACGCGGACCTCTGCCATCCAGGGGTGACCCGCCTATACCATTTCATTAAGGCCCGCAACCTGCCTTTCGCCATTGTGGAAGTCAGGTCAGTAACCCGTGACTGCCACATCTGCGCTGAGTGCAAACATCACGCGACATCTATACCTATGTATTTACATTGTGTATTTATTGTACCTTCCATGTGTTTCATGTACGCAACAATCTGTCTGGTAAGCACGGTGGCACAATGGCTAGGACTGCTGCCTCACACAGCCAGGGACCCTAGTCCGATTCTGACCTCGGGAAACTGTCTCTGTGGAGTAATCACGTTTCCCTCTGTCTCCGTGGGTTTCCTCGGCGTGTGTCAGTCTCACAGAATCATAGAATCATGGAACCTACAGTGCAGAAGGCCGCCATTCAGCTCATCGAGTCCGCACCGATCCTTGGAAAGAGCACCCCACTGAAGCTCACACCTTCACCCTATCCCCGTAAACCAGTAACCCCACCTAAACATTTTGGACACGAAGGGCAATTTAGCATAGCAGATCCACCCAAACTGAACATATTTGGGCTGTGAGAGGAAACTGGAGGATCAGGAGTAAACTCACACAGACATGAGTAGAAAATACAGACGCCGCACAGTGACCCAAGCCAGATATCGTACCTGGGAACCTGGAGCTGTGAGGCAACTGCTCTAACCACTGTGCTACCGTGCCACACATGTGCATCTGCCTCCACCCGCAGTGGAAGGCTGTGCAGGTTAGGACAAGTTGCCATGCTAAATTGTCCCTGCGTTGGGTTACATGGACAGATTAGTGAGTTGGGCCTAGATAGGGTGCTCTTTCAGCGGTCCGTTGCCGAATAGATGGGTCAGATGGGCTTCTTCCGCACTGTGGGGATGCTGTGATGCTGCACTATACTATAGTACTATAATGAACATAGAACAGTACAGCACAGAACAGGCCCTTCGGCCCTCGATGTTGTGCCGAGCAATAATCACCCCACTCAAACCCACATATCCACCCTATACCCGTAACCCAACAACCCCCCCCCCCTTCGCCTTACTTTTTAGGATGTTGAGGGGGTGGGCAAATTATTGGCAGATACAGAATAATTAGGTAAAATGCGAGCTTATTAACTTTGGTAAAAAAGCGAGTGATCTAAATGACCATGAATTAGGACAGAATAATCTCCAAAGAGTCCTGGATGTCCTCGTAAACTAGTCACTGAAGGTAGTCATGCAGGGACAATGGGTGGCGAAGAATGCACGTGTTATATTGGCCTTCAGAGAGAAACGATTCGAGTACAAGAATGTAATTATGTAGGGTTCTCCTCGAGCAACGGTGAGCATATTCAAAGCAGTCCTGGTGTCCTTATCTGTGGAAGGATGTTACTGTTCGAGAGCTGGCACAACGAACGTTTACCATACTGATTCCCCGCCCGGCGGGACTGACGTATGGAGAGACAAAAAACGTATGTGTTTTACTGAAATTCAGATCAATAATGTGGCAACTTATGGAAACCTATAAAATCCTAACTGGACGAGGTAGGGTAGATGCAGGAATGTGTTCGTGATAGCGGGATTTTCCTATTGAGTTGGACGAACAGCCATGATCATATTGAATGGCGGAGCGTGTTGAAGAGTGGAATGGTCTCCTTCTGTTCCTATGATTATGAGTCTATGTTTACACTCGAAAGGAGCTCAACATTATTTGTATACTTGTTGGGATGGAATAATACTGGGAGAGCTCCATTGTGACAACTGCTTGTGTAGTGTCAGCAAGCTTAGGTCCCAACATCAGGTAACGGTCAATGAAAACTTACAGTTTATTTACTTATTTCAAATCCTCAAAGTGACATGGATTAATTGGATCTGTTTGTTCAGTGCCAGAAATTAATGTCAGTCTCCTTGAATCCCACGAGTGTCTCGGGAGGATTGCCTCATTCACCTCATCCATTAATAAGAGAAAATAGTTGGTATGTTGAACTGGAGTGTGAGTGAGGCAATCGTGCTTGACACCAGCAGCTCAATAGTGAGTCAAGGAATGAACGTGAATTTGGTATTCGCTGCAATCCAGGAGATTGAAAAGATATACTATCCAATCCTGGCAGTTGTCGGAGTCTCTGGTATGTTGCTAGATCCGACTATTGATTGTTTATATCCCGAATAATGTGGAAAGGAATTTGTCCTATGATGTAATAGCTTTTAAAATAGTTCCATCTCCTTTGTATCAGTGAATATTCTCCGATTTCCATATGCTAATCTCATATTCAAACTTTCGTGTTCGGAATGCATTCATTGGGGTACCTACTCAGCCTTTGTTTCTCCATGTGAGATGGTAAAACTGAGATCAGAAGCGCAGATTCATTTCCAAAAATTGACTATATGGCTATATGTTAACCGAATGTTTAAAGAAAACACGAATATGTCTTACCAATATTAATGCTGAAAAGGTTAGTTCAGCAAATAGTGGGAGGTATCAGAGATGAAGCGGGGAACCTGTGCGTCAATGCCGATGTTGTGGGTTGAAAACGATTTCAGTTGCTTGCGTGTTTGTAATAAAAATAGATAATGCAGATATAGTAGTCCAGGAGGAAAATTATGCGAAACCGGATCTGATAATCATAAGGAGAGAGCAGTGCACAATTAATTTAAGTTCTTGAAAGTTGATTATTCGCTCGGGCCACATGGATTGTTTCCGAGAAACTGAAGGAGGTCAGGATGGATATACTAGATGCTCTGCGGATAATTTTCCAAACCTTACCAGACAGTGGGGTAAGAGGAGTATGGATATACATGGGATATGGATGAAGCGATCCTCCCGTGACACACTTGGGATTCAAGGAGACTGACACTAATTTCTGGCACCTGAGGGACTGGAGAAATGCAATCGTCGCTCCACTTTTTAAAAAAGTGATCGAAGGAAATGCTAAACAATTATAGACAGAGTCATGAGTCAGCAGTGGCAAAATAGTAAAATCAATCCTGGGAGACAGGCTTAACTGTCGCACAGAAAGTCATGGATTCGCCGGAATAATCGGCATGGACGACTTAAAAAAAGGTATTGCCTCCCAAACTTGATTGAATTCTTTGAAAATGTGACAAGAAGGAATGATGATATTCGTGCAGAAAATGTGCTGTACGTGGATTTTACCAAGCCGTTTGAAAAAGTGCCACATGGCACATTGGTCAAGAAAGTGAAAGTCAATGGGATACAGCGCAATGTGGCAAACTGGGTAAAACGCTGGCTTAGTAACAGAATTAGAAGCTTAGAGGTCGATGGCTGCCCTTGAAATTGGAAAGTGGGGTTCCTCAGGCTCAGTGTTGGGAAACTGACTGTATCTGTCATATTTTAATCATTTGGACGTGAACATGGGGAGGACATTTCTGAAGTTACCAGATGTCACAACGATTGGCCGAGTGGTGGACAGTGTAGAAGGTAACGATATTCTCCAGAATGATACCGATAGATTGATGGGCTTTGTAACACGGTGTCAGATGGTATTTGAAACAGGGAGCTGTGCAGCCAGGCTTTCTAGATGTCAAAAAGCTGTCGTGAGTACAGAATAAATGTTAATATGTTAAGAGGGGTATATGAAGTTAGAAATCTTGGTGTGAAAGTATACAGATGCCGAAAGGCAGCAGTTCACGTACACAAGGTTGTGAAGAAAGCATATGCAATATTCTCCATCATTCGCAGATGTATAGAATTTAAAACTCGGGCTTATGTCAGAACTGCATAAAACACTGGTCACTCAACAACTGGATTATTGTGTGAAATCTTGGTCGCCACATTACAGGAAGGACGTTATTGTCGTGGAGATAATGCAGAGGAGGTTTACAAGAATGCTGCCAGGTCTAGAAAAGTGTGGCTCAGAGGAGAGATTGATAAATTGGCGTTATTTTCCTTGGAACAAAGAAGGCTGAGGGGTGACCTAAATGAGGTGTCCACACTTTTGAGGACAAGAAATAGGGTGGATAGAAAAACATTGTTTCCCTTGTTGGAGAGTTCTAGAACAAGGGGACATAGATTCAAGACAAGTGACAGAAGGTGTGGAAGGACATGTGAAAAACCGTTTTTACGCAGCGGGTAATGGCAGCGTGTAATTCGCTGCCAGAGTTGGTGATGGAGGCAGGAACACTGAACTATTGTAAATGGCAATTGGATCTGCACCTTAAGTGCTCTAAGCTAAAGAGAAATGGACCGGGAACAGGATGGTGGCATAGGAAAAGGCATCTGGGTGTACTCAAACTGGCATGGGCATGATTAGCCGAATGGCCTTCTCTGTGCTGTAACTTTTCTAGGGTTATGTGATTCTCGAGCATTGCTGATGGTGTATTGCTGTATTGAACATTTATCTAAATAAAACATTTTGCCGGTGTGGATTTAAACGTGTAAGGCAGCGGGGTGGATTGACCGATAGGCTGAATTTTATATGTACCAGTGAGGAAAAAAGAGACAAGGTGGTGAATGAGGAAAAGGAGTGAGATACCGCTTGTGTTCTGAAAGCAAACAAAGAAAGGCTCACCTCCCAAAGATCCAGAAAGAGATCAAGAGATCAGGACATTGTTGCATTGTATGCATGTACATGGAATAATGGAGTGAACAAAATTAAGGAAATACAAGCGAATTCCAGACCCATTGACAGAAAGGCTCCAGGGCTCTGTGAACACAGGATCAGTCCCCCCGGTGGCCTTGAGGATTGTAAATGCTACGCTGATGTTTAAGAAATGGGCGAAGGTAAAATCTGGGTAAGAGCGAGGTGTTTGTCGTGCACCCGGGTAATCAGGAGGAGGGAATTGGTAGGCTCCCGTTTAAAAGGGCAGTGAAGAGTTTGGGGTACCTGCGGGTGCAGGTGGCCAGGAGTTGGGGGACTCTCCACAAGCTTAATTTTACCAGGCTTGTGGAGCAGATGGATGAGGAGTTTAGAGGGTGGGGCGTGGTGCCGCTGTCGCTGGCGGCTGGAGTGCTGAACGTTGGGATGACGGTGCTTCCGAGGTTCTTGTTCCTTTTTCAGTGCCTGCCCATCCTTATCCCTAGGGCATTTTATGAGGGTGACTAGAAGCAGCATGAGCTATGTTTGGGTGCATGGGACCCCGAGGGTGAAGAGGGTCTTCTTGGAGCGGGGCAGAGATGGTGGGAGGGCTGACATTGCCCAACCTCTCGGGGTATTATTGGGCGGCCAGTGTGTCTACGGTGCGCAAGTGGGTGATGGAAGGGGAGGGGGCAGCATGGAAAAGGTTGGATATGGCGTCCTTTGAAGGCACAAACCTGAGGGCCCTGGTAACGGCGCCGTTGCCGCTCCCTCCTACGAGGTATACCACGAGTCCGGTGGTGGCGGCTACCCTCAAGGTTTGGGGGCAGTGGAGGCGACATAGGGGGAGTGGGGGGCTCGATGGAGGCTCCGCTAAGGGGGAATCATCGGTTCTCCCCGGGGAACATCGATGGGGGGTTTCTGGGGTGGCACAGAGCGGGCATCAGAAAGCTGAAAGATCTGTTCGTTGACGGGAGGTTTGGGAGCTTGGGAGAGTTGGAGGAGAAATTTGAGGTCCCCTCGGGGAACATGTTCAGGTACCTGCAGGTAAAGGTGTTTGCTAGGCGGCAGGTGGAGGGATTCCGTTTGCTGCCCGCGAGGGGGGTGAGGGTCAGGGTGCTTTCGGGTGTCGGGGATGGAACGTTATCTGATATCTACAAGGTAATGTAGGAGGTGGAGGAGGCGTCAGTAGAGGAGCTAAAAGCTAGGTGGGAGGGGAGCTGGGGGAGCAGATCGAGGATGGGACATGGGCGGATAACCTGGAGAGGGTTAATTCTTCCTCCTCGTGTGCGCGGCTTAGCCTCATCCAATTCAAGGTGCTGCATCGGGCCCATATGTCCGGGACTAGGATGAGTAGGTTATTTGGGGGCGAAGACAGGTGTGTCAGGTGTTCGGGGTCTGGCGAACCATGCCCATATGTTCCGGGCATGCCCGGCACTGGAGGAGTTCTGGAAGGGGGTGTCAAGGACGGTGTCGAGGGTGGTACGATCCAGGGTCAAGCCAGGCTGGGGACTCACTATTTGTGCAGATGCGGTGGAATGGGAGTGCAGGAGGTGAAAGAGGCCGGTGGTTTGGCCTTTGCATCCCTAGTAGCCCGGCGATGGATCTTGCTACAGAGGAAGGATGCAAGACCCCCAAGCGGGGAGACCTGGACTAATGACATGGAGGGTTTTATTAAGCTGGAGAAGATCAAATTCGCCATGAGAGGATCGGTACAAGGGGTCTTTAGGCGGTGGCAGCCTTTCCTCGACTTTCTGGCTCAGCGATAGGGAACTAGGTCAGCAGCAGCATCAACAGGGCAGCACGGTAGCATGGTGGTTAGCATAAATGCTTCACAGCTCCAGGGTCCCAGGTTCGATTCCCGGCTGAGTCACTGTCTGTGCAGAGTCTGCACGTCCTCCCTGTGTGTGCGTGGGTTTCCTCCGGGTGCTCCGGTTTCCTCCCACAGTCCAAAGATGTGCGGGTTAGGTGGATTGGCCATGCTATATTGCCCGTAGTGTCCTAAAAAGTAAGGTTAAGGGGTGTTGTTGGGTTACGGGTATAGGGTGGATATGTGGGTTTGAGTAGGGTGATCATTGTTCGGCACAACATCGAGGGCCGAAGGGCCTGTTCTGTGCTGTACTGTTCTATGTTCTATGTTCTAACACGGGGGGGGGGAGGGAAAAGCGGGGGGGGGGGGTGGGGTGTTGACTATGTTTATTTAATTTAATGTGTTTTCAAGTTCTCTTGTTGTTTACCGGGTGTGGGGAGTTGGGGGGGGGGGGGGGGCTCGATCTATGCATTGTTACGGTCTTGGGGGTTTTATGCTTATTATGTTGTTTTATTGTTGTTTGTAACTGTTTGTTGTTACATATTTTGTAAAAAATTTTAAATAACATTTTTTTTATGAAAAAAAGAAATGGGCGAAGGTTAACGCAGAAAACGGGTGAAGGCCACACTACCGGTAGCAACACATATTCACTCAGATAAGAATAATTTCGTATTAGACAGTCAACAAACTTTGTCAAGGGCAGGCCATGTCGAACAAATTATTTGGGAATTTCACGAGGTCAAGCCGGCAGTGAATGAAGGCAGCTTGTATATTTGGTCCTTCAGAAAGCATTTGAGACAGTGTCAAATGGAAAGTTTGTTTGCAATTAGAAACGTTTGAGATGAATGGGCCCCTGGCATAATGGATTCGAAGTTCAATAAGAGATAGGAAACAGAGGGTAGGCACAGATGGTCATTTCTCAGACTGGAGACGAGTTGAAAGTGGTGTTCCATAGGGTTCACTGTTGGGATCCCATATTTTCCCGCTTTTTATAAAAAACTTAGAAGTGTTTGTCGCGGGCAAAATCTCTAACTTTGCAGAATATTCTGAGCTAGAGGCGGCAAAGTGCTGTGGTTAACACTGCTGCTTTACAGCGCCAAGGTGACAGCTTGGCGTGCTGGCTTGGATCACTGTCTGTGCGGAGTCTGCACGTTCTCCCCTTGTCTGCGTGGGTTTTCTCCAAGTGCTTCTGTTTCATCCCGCAATGCCCGAAAGACGTGCTTCAGAGGTGAATTGAACATTCTGAATGAACCCTCTGTGTACCAGAACAGGCGCTGGAATGTGGCGCCGAGGGAATTTCACAGTAACTGCATTGCAGTGTTAATGTATGATGTGGAGATGCCGGTGTTGGACTGGGGTGAGCACAGTAAGAAGTCTTACTACACCAGGTAAACGTCCAAAAGGTTTGTTTCAAAGACGAGCTTTCGGAGCACCGCTCATTCCTTCCTCAGCAGCCCGAACGTCACCCAAGCACAACGCAACGCCATCCACGCTCTGAAGACCAACCGCAACATCATCATCAAACCAGCAGACAAAGGAGGGGCCACCGTCATACTGAACAGGACGGACTACCCAAAGAAGTATACCGACAACTCCACAGCCAGGAACACGACAGACAGTTACCCACAGATCCAAACAAGGAACACATCTGTCAACTCAACAGACTGATCAGTACCTTGGATCCAGACCTTCAGAGCACCCTACGTGCTCTCATGCCACTTAATCCCCGCATTGGAGATCTCTACTGCCTCCCGAAAATACACAGGGCCAACACATCAGGCCGTCCGATCTTTTCAGGCAATGGGACCCTGTGTGAGGACCTCTCAGGCGACATCGAAGGCATCTTGAAACTCATCGTACAAGGTACACCCAGCTTCTGTCGCGGCTCGACAGACTTCCTACAGAAACGCAGCACCCATGGAACAGTTGGTCCAGGAACATTCCTTGTCACAATGGATGTCTCGGCACTCTACACCAGCATCCCCCATGACGACGGCATTCCTGCAACAGCCTCAGTCCTCAACACCGACAACTGCCAATCTCCAGATGCAATCCCGCAACTCATCCGCTTCATTCTAGATCACAACGTCTTCACCGACAACACATTCTTCATCCTGCATGGAACAGCCATGGGGACCAAAGGCACACCTCAATATGCCAACATCTTCATGCAAACGTTTGAACAAGACTTCCTCACCGCAGAGGACCTTCAACCGACGTTATACACCAGATACATTGATGACATTTTTTTCCTTTGGACCCACAGCGAAGAACCACTGAAACGACTACACGATGAGATCAATACGTTCCATCCCACCATCACGTGGCAGCATGGTAGCACATCTGGATAGCACTGTGGCTTCACAACGCCATGATCCTAGGTTGGATTCCCTGCTGGGTCACTGTCTGTGTGGAGTTTGCACATTCTCCCCGTATCTGCGTGGGCTTCCCCCGGGTGCTCCGGTTTCCTCACACAGTACAAAGACGTGCAGCTTAGTTGGATTGGCTATGATAAATTGCCCTTAGTGACCAAAAAGGTTATGAGGGGTTATTGGGTTATGGGGATAGGGTGGAAGTGAGTGCTTAATCTGGGTCTGTGCAGACTCGATGGACGAATGGCCTCCTTCTGCACTGTATGTTCTATGTAATTCTGTCAGACTCACCATGGACTATTCTCCAAATTTAGTTGCATTCTTGGACACACTCATCTCCATCCAGCATGGTCACCTCTGCACTTCACTTTACCGCAAGCCCACAGATAACCTCACGATGCTCCACTTCTCCAGCTTTCACCCAAAACACATTAAAGAAAAAAAAAACAATTCACCTGAGGAAGGAGCAGTGCCTACCTTCGCCAAACACACCGGCCGACCTTCGCAACCCCCGCCTGCTGACCTGAGTGACCCACCATTTTCTATTACCTTGTTTGCTGCTGATAAAAATGGTGGAAATGGCTTTGGGTCCCTTTGGCCCTCATTCACGTTCCTCCAATGGAACTTGTTAGATGATGGTGAAACCTTCCTGTGTCAGAATGTATGGGGTCTCCATCTGTCCAAAGTTGTGCACGTTTTTCCTGTAACCTTTTAAAACTAAAACCTCACGAACCTGTAAAACATAATAAAATGAATAAAATAAAAAAATAAATAAACATTAAACGAAGAAACTAAATTAATAAAATTAATAACCCCCGGAACTCGGAATGAAAAGCTGCGACGGTTAAAATAAATGGCGGCAGCACTGCATGCTCGCCCGATCATCGGCACGCATGCGCATTGTTCTGCAAATGCGGCCGCCCTTTTTTACATGTTTGTGGCCATTTTAATGGCCGCTTGCAGCCGATGTTATTAAAAGTTGGTTGTTGCGGGTAGATTTGCGCGATCAGGAATGCCGCGAAGGATGGCTCAACGAACCCTCCAGACACTCGGCCGCGACCCACCCGCGTGTCGCCCCCCCCCCCCGCCCCCCCACCCCCGACTTTGAAGAACACTGTCTTACAGCATCCTTGGCTTGATAAATAGAGGGATAGTGGATAAAAACAAGGACGTGATGCTGCACCTCTACAAATGTCGGTCAGAACATGTTTGGAGTATTGTGTTCCGTTAGGGCACTTTTATTTACAAAAACATGTTAAAGCCCTTGAGCGAGTGAAGGCGAGATTTACCAAAATAATGTCAGGATTGAGGAATGTTAGATTTAAGAAACGTTTTGAGAAACTGGTCTTGTTCAGCCTGGTTCGAACCTGGGACCTCGGCGACGTAAGGCAGCAGTGCTAACCTCTGTGCCACTGTGTTGCCCCTTACCTTTGAGATCATTGTCCCGTGAATGGATAGGGTGTTACAAAATCTAGTTTGTTTAGAATTAGATAAATTTGTGTCCCGAAGCCAGGAAGATTGGGATTGGGCAGGAAGGTGAACTTCAGCCCAAACAGCTATAGCATGGCGATATAGCCTCCAGGGTCTAGGCCCCACTTCTTTGCCGATCCTTCCCTTTCCTATGTTCTGCTCATCAATATCTCACATTGCTTGGACGTTCAATCACACGTTCTCATACTTATCTCACTGTTCCCATTGACTCGTTTTCCCTTTGTAACATTTCATCTTTTGCCATTTATGTACTGCTATGCCCATTTCTATATTGGCTGCATGATTAATTTACCAAGCTACTGACCATTTATACCGTACTTGGGCCTTAAGAATAATTTCGAATGAAGCAGTTTAAAATTCTCAACCAAAATGTATTTGCATGATACCATCTCCTGAACGAGTAATGGCCAGGGACTGGAGAACAAGCATTAATGAAGCCGATAATCCTGTTTATTGGGCATTCTTACTTCATAATTTGGTGTATATGATTATTGTATTTTTCATCTTGATTATCAGGGCAGCACGGTAACATTGTGGATTGTGCAATTGCTTCACAGCTCCAGGGTCCCAGGTTCGATTCCGGTTTGGGTCACTTTTTGTGCGGAGTCTGCACATCCTCCCCGTGTGTGCATGGGTTTCCTCCGGGTGCTCCGGTTTCGTCCCATAGTCCAAAGATGTGCAGGTTAGGTGGATTGGCCGTGATAAATTGCCCTTAGTGTCCAAAACTGCCCTTAGTGTTGGGTGGGGTTACTGAGTTATGGGGATAGGGTGGAGGTGTTGACCTCGGGTAGTGTGCTCATTCCAAGAGCCGGTGCAGACTCGATGGGCCGAATGGCCTCCTTCTGAACTGCAAAGTCTATGATAATCACGGATTTTGCACATTTTATTGACCCTTCCCGTTTCCTTTTAATACGTTACAGGGAAGTTGGGTTAACGAGTTTGATTCCCAATACTGCACAAAGATTATATAAAAACGGTTTTCAGGGGATGCACGGCAACCTCCTTCAACGCAAATTTGCTAAGCAAGAAATTGAACACACACCGTTCTCTCCACCTCGTTTGTTCAGATTGTAGTTTGTCACATTTTCTCTAAATTGTATTATTTCTCTTCACAGTCAACGTAGTGACGATTGTGATATTGTCTCGTGGAAAATGTGGACTTTCCAGTTCAACCACTTGCTACCTGGTGGCCATGGCATCAGCAGATCTATTGGTAGTTTTCCTGGACCTAATATTGAGGCAGATTCCAATTGCCTATCAGTTAAGAAGTCTGAAGTTTATTCCAGTATGCAACATTCACGCTGTTTTGCTTTATGCTGTTACTGACTGCTCTGTCTGGTTCACCGTCGCTTTCACCTTTGATCGATTCATTGTAATTTGCTGTCAAAAGCTGAAAAGTAGATACTGTACCGATAGAACGGCGGCCTGGGTGTTGGGGACAGTGGCGGTTCTGAGCACTTCAAAGGACACCAGCTGGTATTTTATGCTGACAGCTTGGTACTGGAGGAACAACAGCCCTTGGTTTTGTTACATGGAGACCAGAATTAAGATCTCACGGTTCTGGGGCGTCATAGAGTTATTACATAATATTTTCACGCCAGGGTTGCCATTTGTTCTGATTTTACTACTCAATGTGTTAACGGTCCGGGACATTTTAGTGAGCAGCAGAGCACGCAAGAGACTGCGAAATGAAAGCAATGTAAACAGTCAGAAAGACCCAGAGATGGAGAGTCGAAGAAAATCCATAATTTTACTGTTTGCGATCTCCGGGAATTTCATAGTTTTATGGTCCATATTGATGACTTATTCTATGTGGTGGCGAATATTTAATATGGCGATGTATGGATATATGCCTGTTTTTGTATTGGAAATAGGTTTCATGATGCAGCTCCTAAGCTGCTGCACAAACACTTGTATATATGCCATCACACAGAGAAATTTCAGGAAGCAGTTGATAAATGTGGTGTATATTCCTCTTTATAAAATAGTACATTATATTAAATACTAAATACATAACTGAAAAAAATTATATCATGATCAGATTTCGACATTATTTCAGTTTTGCTGGGAACCATATTCCTCTCCGATCTGAGACAATAAAATACATAATCTGTCAATTCCAAACCCGTGAATGGTTCCTCCGAATTTGATACAGAAAGACACCAGCAGAAATCAGTACAGAGAGTTTAAACTGAATGCCATATTATAGCGAACGTAAAAATGAGGTGGCGGATGTGAAGCAACTATGTGCAGAGTGAGTGACTGACACACTGATAGACACAATGCATTCAATACGTGAATTTCTTCCATTGTGTGTGATTTATTCGAAAAGTGACAATTGTATTATCTGTGTGACTCTTGTTGCATCTACATTGTGTGCATTACATGCAACCAAATGATGTGGTGGAGATATTGACAGTTTTCTGTAAGAATGGGCGCAGGGAAAGCAAAATTATGATAACCGCTAACTGTTTTAGCAAAGGAAGCGTGGAACACGCCTTATTGTTTGAATAATATCAGCCGGAATGTGTCCCTCTTTAAATCTGGTGGAGCAGGTGGAGGGGGGAGGGGGTGGAGTTCGGGAATACTTGTAAACTTCAGAGGAACCAGTGAGCGAAATTAAAGTCCCATCAAAAACGCACCCTCACACGTAGCAGCACCCCCCACAGGCACCCCCAACGCACAGAAATCTATCATCCCAGAAGGAGCACCATCGTTAAACTGAAATGTTACTTAACTGTCCAAAGCATTGTTCATCTTTCAGCACAGAAGATATTCGGGGATTCCAACAATACTTTACAAGCCTCATACTTACAAATTCAATTCCAGGACCTCAGCAACATTAAGGAAGTCGTGATATGCAGATGACATGTTGCAGTGCATAGCAATGTTTCAGAAACAACCGCAGAATATAATGTTACACTTATATCAATGTATAGAGAAAACCAGCTTTAATATATGAGGTAGGTCCATTTAAAACTCTGATGGCAGTAGGGAAGAAGCTGCTGTTGAGTCGGTAGGTACGTGACCTCAAACTTTGGTGCCTTTTTCCTGACGGGAGAAGGCGGTCCTTAATTATGCTGGCTGCCTTTCCGAGGCAGAGGAAATTGTAGATATAGTTGATGGATGCGAGGCTGGTTGCGTGATGGATTGGGCTACATTCACGATTTTTTGTAATTCCCTGCTACCTTGGGCAGAGCAGGCTCCAAGCTGTGATACAACCAGAAAGAATAATTTCTATGGCGCATCTGCAGAAGATGTTAAGAGTCGTAGCTGACATGCCAAATTTCATTAGACTTCTGAGAAAGTAGAGTCGTTGGTGGGCTTTCGTAACCATAAGTGACGGCATGGGGGGGGGGGAGAGACAAGGACAGGCTGTTGGTGATCTGTACACCGCAAAACTTGAAACTCTCATACTTTCTACTTCTATCCCATTGATGTAGACAGGGGCATGCTCTCCACTACGCTTCCTGAAGTCGATGACAATCTCCTTCATTTTGTTGATAATGAAGGAGAGATTATTGTCGTCGCACCAGTTCACAAGCTTTTCTATCTCATTCCTGTACAGTTTTGTCACTGTTTTAAATCTGACGCAGTACTGTGGTGTCATCAGCAAATATGAAAATCGAGTTGGAGGAGATTTTGGCCACACAATCGTAGGTGTACAAGGAGCATATTCGGGGGCTGAGGACACAGCCTTGAGGGGCACCGGTGTTGAGGATTATCGTGGAGAATGTGTTGTTGCATATCCTTAATAATTGTGGCCAGTTGGTTAGAAAGTTCAGGATTCAGTCGCAAAGGGAGGAGCCGAACTTGGTCACGGAACTTGGAGATGTGTTTCGTAGGAATGATGGTGTTGAAGGCTGAGATGAAGTCGATGAATAGGAGTCTGACATAGGTGTCTTTGTTATCGAGGTGTTCAAGGGGAGAGTGCAGGGCGATGGGGATGGCGTCTGCTGTGGACCTGTTGCAGCGGGAGGCGAAATGTAGTTCATCAAGGCAATCTGGGAGGCTGGATATGATTCGTGCCATGACTAGTCTTTCGAAGCACGTCATGATGATGGATGTCCGAGCCATTGGACGATAGTCATTAAGGGATACTGCTTGGCTTTTTTTGGTACAGGGATATTGGTCGTCTTCTTGAAGCAGATATGGACCTCAGATTGTTGTAAAGAGTGGTGGAAGATGTCTGCAAATACTCCCGCCAGCTGATCCACGCAAGACCTGAATGCCCGTTCGGGTATTCTGGTACCCAATCTGGGCCAGTAGCTTTCCGAGGGATGACCTTCGAGAAGGCTGCTCTGACGTCTGCAAGGGTGATCTCAGCTAAAAGTTCATCCGAGGCTTCTGGGGTGGAGCACTTGCCCTCTGGCTAAAAGCGTGCATAGAATGCGTTGAGCTCATCAGGGAGGGGTGCTTCATCCTGTAGGCCGTCTTGTCTTGCAGGCCTTGCCATAGTCGATGGGGGTCTGTCTGGCTAGCCTGGGACTCGAGATTGGCCCGGTACTGTCTTTTAAAAAAATAAATTTAGAGTACACAATTATTTTTTCCAATTAAGGGGCAATTTAGCGTGGCCAATCTACCTACCCTACACATCTTTGGGTTGTGGGGGTGAAACACACGCAGACACGGGGAGAATGTGCAAACTCCACACGGACAGTGACCCAGGGCCTGGATTCAAACCCGGGTCCTCAGCGCCGTAGGCAGCAATGCTAACCACTGCGCCACCGTGCTGCCCCTCGGTACTGTGTTTTGGCATTTGTGAGGGATATCCTTAGATCATACCTGACTTTCTTGTATACGTCAGGGTCCCCTGACTTTCATACCTCAGACCTAGACTTCAGAAAGCAGTGTTCATCCAGGATTTCCGGTTGGGAAACACGCAGATGTGTTTATTGGGCACGCAGTATGGGACACACTTACTAATTAAATGATTTATTGTAGTGGCGTACTCGTTCTGGCTGTTCACAGAGCTTTCAAATACTGACCAGTCTACTGACTTCAAGCAGTCCCATAGGAGATCATCCGATTCCTCAGACCAACAATGCTGAACTTTCTTTGATGGATTCTCCCGCTTCAGTTTTTGATGACAGGCCGAGAGCAGGAGAACAGCCTTGTGGTCAGATTTCCCAAGTGTGGGCGGGCGATAGAACGGTGGGCATGTTCGATGTTTGTGTAGCAGTGGTCAAGGATATTTGGGCCTCTGGTAGAACAGGTGACGTGTTGGTGGTAAGTTTGCAGTACTCACTTGAGCTTGGCCTGATTGAAGTCCCCAGCTACAATGAATACAGTCTAGGGATATTTCGTTTCAAGGCTATTGTGGTGGTGAAAATTCCGTCAAGGGTGATTTTCACGTTCGTACGGGCTGGGATATAAACCACCGTCAGGATGGCGGAGTTGAACACCCGCGAACACCCGACATTTTAGAGTCAGGTATTCTAGATCTGGGGAGGGAAAATAATCGTCAATGTTGCTACATTACGATATACTGCACAAGTGTGCTAAATAATGATATACTACCCAAGAACAAGTGAAAATAATGATATACTAACCAGAGTCCACAGTAAATAGTGACATAATACACAGAGACCAATGTAAATAATGATATATTAGACAGGGGCCCCTGTAAGTAATGATAATGAGCCAGTGTACATGCTGTGATATTACCCAGCGACACAGTAAATAATTATACACTACCCAGGGAGCACATCAAATAATGATATTCGACTTATTGACCACTGTAAATAATGAAATGCCAGGCAGACACCGCTGTAAATAATCATTTCCTGCCCAGGAAACAGTGTAAATAATAGAACATAGAACATAGAACAGTACAGCACAGAACAGGCCCTTCGGCCCTCGATGTTGTGCCGAGCAATGATCACCCTACTCAAACCCACGTATCCATCCTATTGCCGTAACCCAATGGTCAACCCATGGTCAACACCTCCCCCTATCCCCATAACCCAGGAACCCCACCCAACACGAAGGGCAATTTTGGACACAAAGGGTAATTTATCATGGCCAGTCCACCTAACCTGCACATCTTTGGATTGTGGGGGGAAACCGGAGCACCCGGAGGAAACCCACGCACATACGGGGAGGATATTCAGACTCCGCACAGACAGTGACTCAGCCGGGAGTCGAACCTGGGACCCTGGAGCTGTGAAGCAATTGTGCTATCCACAATGCTGCCGTGCTGCCTTGTACATGGTGATATAATACCCAGGGACCACTGTAAATAACGATATACTATCCAGGCCACAGTAAATAATGATATACTACACAGTGCCCTAGGAAAAGAATGACTTACTACCCACGGACAATTCAGAATGATGGGGCAGCACAGTAGCATGGTGGTTAGCATCAATGCTTCACAGCTCCAGGGTCCCAGGTTCGATTCCTGGCTGGGTCATTGTCTGTGCGGAGTCTGCACGTCCTCCCCATGTGTGCGTGGGTTTCCTCCGGGTGCTCCGGTTTCCTCCCACCATCCAAAGATGTGCGGGTTAGGTGGATTGGCCATGCTAAATTGCCCGTAGTGTCCTAAAAAGTAAGGTTAAGGGGGGGAGTTGTAGGTTGCGGGTATATGGTGGATACGTGGGTTTCAGTAGGGTGATCATTACTCGGCACAGCATCGAGGGCCGAAGGGCTTGTTCTGTGCTGTACTGTTCTATGTTCTATGGTGATATACTGCCCACAGTTCACTGCCAATAACGATTTACTCCGCTGTGCCATTGTAAATAAAGATATATGCCACCGTGACCACTGTAACTAATGCTATACGATGTTGCGGCCAGCGTAAATAATATTATACTGCCCAGGGAGAACTGTAAATGATCTAACCTGCCCTTCCAAAACGAATCACTTCACATTTATCTCTGTTAAACTACAGCTGCTACTTCTGACCATTACTCTGCATCCTGTCAACGTCCGATTATAACATTCAACAGCATTCGAAATTATCTACAACTCCATCAAACTCAGTGTCATCGGAAAACTTACTAATCCACATTTCAACATTCTCATCCAAGTCATTTAAAAGGATCAGAGGTCCCAGAACAGATCGTGGTGGGACACAACTGGTCACCGATTTCCTGGCGGAATATTTTCCACCTCATTCGGCCAGCCAATTCTGCATTCAGACAGTCAAATTTCCCTGTATCCCATGCCCCCTGACTTTCTGACACAGCCACCCATGATGAACCTTATCAAATTCCTTCCTGAAATCCATATAGATTATATCCATTGCTCGACCTTAGTAAATGTATCTCGTCACATCCTCAAATAATTCAATGAGGGTTGCGAGGCATGACATTCCCCTCACAAAGCTATGCTGACTATCTCGAATCAACCTATGTTATTTTTTGGAATAATGATGAATCATGTCTCTATGAATTCTTGCCTGTATTTTGCTTGCCACGGACGTAAGACCGAGCGACCTGTAGTTCACAGGGATTTCCCTATTCCCTTTCTTGAATTGGGGACCAACATTCGCCTACCTCCAATTGTCTTATCAGTGATAGGCAGCATGGTTTTATGCAGGGAAGGTCATGTCTTGCAAACCTAATAGAATTCTTTGAGGAAGTGACAAAGTTAATTGATGAGTTAAGGGCTGTAGATGTGGTAGACAAGGACTTTAATAAGGCGTTTGATAAGGTTTCCCATGGCAGGTTGATGGAAAACGTGAAGTCGTATGGGGTTCAGTGTGTACTAGCTAGATGGATAAAGAACTGGCTGGGGAACAGGAGACAGAGAGTAGTGGTGGAAGGGAGTGTCTCAAAATGGAGAAGGACGACTAGTGGTGTTCCACAGGGATCCGTGCTCGGACCACTGTTGTTTGTGATCTACATAAATGACATGGAGGAAGGATAGGTGGTTTGATTAGCAAGTTTGCAGATGACACTAAGATTGGTGGAGTTTCAGATAGCGAGGAGGACTTTCAGAGAATACAACAAAATACAGATAGATTGGAGAGTTGGGCAGATGGAGTTCAATCTAGGCAAATGCGAGGTGATGCATTTTGGAAGATCAAATTCAAGAGCGGACTATATGGTCAATGGAAGGGTCTCGGGGAACATTGATGTGCAGAGAGATCTGGGTGTTCAGGTCCATTGTTCCCTGAAGGTGGCAACGCAGGCTGATAGAGTGGTCAAGAAGTCACACAGCATGCTTGCCTTCATCGGACGGTGTGTTGAGGACAAGAGTTGGCAGGTCATGTTACAGTTGTATAGGACTTTGGTTCGGCCACATTTGGAATTCTGCGTGCAGTTCTGGTCGCCACATTACCAGAAGGATGTGGATGCCTTGGAGAGGGTGCAGAGGAGGTTCACCAGGATGTTGCTTGGTATGGAGGGTGCTAGCTATGAAGAAAGGTTGAGTAGATTAGGATTGCTTTCGTTGAAAAGACGGAGGTTGATGGGGGACCTGATTGAGGTCTACAACATTATGAGAGGTATGGACAGGGTAGATAACAACAAGCTTTTCCCAAGAGTAGGGGTGTCAGTTACAAGGGGTCACGATTTCAAGGTGTGAGGGGGAAAGTTTAAGGGAGATGTGCGTGGAAAGTTTTTTACACAGAGGGTGTTGGGTGCCTGGAACGCTTTACCAGCGGAGGTGGTAGAGGCGGGCACGAAAGCATCATTTAAGAAGCATCTAGACAGGTATATGAATGGGCGGGAACAGAGAGAAGTATCTGGATTGGCGCAGGCTGGGATGGACGAAAGGCCTGTTCCTGTGCTGTAATGTTCTTTGTTCTCTTTGTTCTTTGTTCTTTGTATATTGCAGATGGAGCTTTAGGCAATAAAGATATGGGACCGGAGCTTAGATTGGGAATATTACCTGCAGTATCAGGAAATGAGAATTTGATGGAAGGGAAATAGTAATAAAAAGAGATGTATGGAAAAAAACTAAGATATAAAAACCGATTGGTAACTGGAGGAAATAGTGAAACAAAAAATAGCAATGGAAAAAATGACACAGGGTTAATCAGCACACAATTCTAGCACACAATCCAGGGAAACCGACACAGGCCCTAAAAGCAATATCCCTTGACCCCAGGTGACAAATGCGAGCTGGAGATAATGATGAAAGAATTAGAACAGCAGGGAGCAGATAGCTTTTCACTTTGGCACTAAACATTGCGTACACTGTAAATTGCCACAAGGTTATGTTAATTCTCCGAAACACTTTCAGGCAATGGTGAGGCAGCTGATAAAAGATGAATTGGCTTTAGTATATATTGATGATGTGTTAATTGGAGATGACGATCAGAGGGACACATGTTGAACGAATTATCAAAATTATTAAAACACTTAGTGAAGTAGGGTTTAAACTAGGGGTAAAGAAATGCCAGATTGGCAGGAGCGAAGTCGACTTTTTAGGGTAATCAATGTCAAAGGCAGGTAGGGAAGCCAGTGTTGGGATGAGACAGAAAGTTACTAGAATGACAGCGCCCATTTCATGAAGTGGGGTTCAGCAAATCATGAGAACTTTGGGGTATTTGAGACCAGTAGTGGAAGAATATAGTATTTATGCTAGACCCATTTATAAAACTTTGGAAAAGGGATTTTAGGTGGACCAGTGAAGCACAGTTTGGACTAGTTCAAAACAGTTGTAGCAAAATCCGAGCCATTAGAGGAGAGGCATGAAGAGACGATTTGAGCATTAAACTTGATATTTACGCAATTGGATATGGTGTGGTGCTTGCTAATCATAGTACTCAGACATCTATCAAAATCTGATAGGAAATTGGGCAAGGACTGAATAAAAGTTTTCGGACATCGCAAAATGTCTGGCAGCCATAACAAAAAAGGATAGCAGAGGGTTACAACTGAATTTTAGAATTGACAGTTAACCAAGAAACAGGGTTGCCAGCAAGGCGCGAATGCAGCTCGATGGGAATGATGGGAAACCATTCTTTCACACCCTGCCTTAATCTTTATACATAACATTAAAAAGGAGCAGAAAATTGATAAATCAGTTAGCAGAACAGGGTTGGTAAATGCTTGGGTTGTAATATACGGATGGTAATAACGTTAAGAAGGACGAAAAACAAGCTAGATGGACATCCATTTTAAAATTTCAGGAAAGAAAATGGTGGGTTGACAAGGAAGTAACATAAAACTGAAACACCGATGGAAAATGGTCATGGGAGTATGCAGGCCCACTTTTCCTTGGAGCAGCAAAAGTAATTTGTAATTTTTAATCACAGCTGATAGACGCACGGGGGAAGTTGCATTAGAGAATTGATCCCCAGTTTAAAATGATTAATTGTGAACATAATGAAACAGCCTGTCAAAGGTGTGGCACCTCCTGTAGCCCAGTAGTTTGTACGAGGAGTAATCACATGAAACCTAGGAGAATGAGGATAGAGCGTACTCAGACGATTTGATATTGCATTTAGAACGACAGGAATGGGGAAATGCTTCAGCTCAAAGCAATACTGATGATTGAAGATTGTGACTACAAGACACATTTTGACCATGGGATGGTGTGCTGATGGCAAATTGTAATTACTGCAGAGATGCAAGATGGCGTCGGAGCGAGACGAGTCTCTGCAAGCTCTCCCCAACTGATCCACTTTTAACTTAACTTATACACGTTCTAACCTTTTAAATAATAATTCTAAAGCTAACATTATTACTAACCTCTCTCTTTTATCTTCACTAGCAGGCTTGAAGATCCTCTGAGGCCCTTGGATACCCTTTGACCCGACCCAACCTGACCTCCGTGACTTGGAAGAAGGTCGGGTCCAAACCGGAAGTGAAGCCTCAACCTCGATTTTGAGCTGACCCGGGCCTCGGAGCTCCAAACCCGGCCTAACTATCGATGCCAGCCTCCGGATTTCTGGCCTAGTCTCCGGAGCTCCCGACCCGACCCCCGACGGCAAGACCCGGCCCAACGCGACCCCGAGTGATCCGCCCAGCGACCTGACCCGGAGAGGACCACCCAGCTACCCGACCTAACTGATGGAAGAAAGAAAAATCCACATGGAGACCCCACCGTGCTGACTTCAAGATCCGACCCAAGGAGCACTCAGGGAGGGAACAAACCCGGTAACCTAGCCCAACCTGCCCCCGGAATCCCCTGCCCAAGACACAGGATCCCTGAAACAACAGAGACCGTGCGCGAGGATCCGAAAATGCTGCAAGGTATTCCCGCTCCCTCAGAACGCCGGGACCCATCCGGATCGCAAACCTCGCAACCCCTCTACCTCAACCAGTGCCCAGGACCCTGCTAGACGCGACCCCGGAAACGTAAACAGCGCCCTGGACCTCGCTAGCGCCGACGCAACCACCTACATTCCACAAGGGCTGACGTCTCCCATTGGATCCCAGGATCATCCAGCAGCTGCCGCCGACCGAGGAAGCGAGGGAAACACAGCGGTCTGCAGGTTCGACTGAAGCAACACGGTTTCAAGACACCTCTCCCCAGCATACTCCTGGCAAGCGTCCAAGCGATTGAAAACAAGCTGGATGAACTTAACGCCAGACTTACCTCTCAGAGGGAAGTAAGAGACTGCTGTGTTCTCTGTTTCACAGAGACATGGCTCACCCTCGCCTCACCGGACTGTGCCCTCCAACCTGAAGGCTTCTCTATTCACTGGGCAGACCGCATGGCATCTTCAGGCAAAGCGAAGGGTGGAGGGGTTTCCTACTCATGAACTCCTCCTGGTGCTTGGATGTGGTGACCCTGGCGACCTACTGCTCCCCAGACCTGGAAAGCTTGACCGTAAAGTGCCGCCCATACTATCTTCCACTTAAGTTCACTTCAGCCATTATCACAGCGGTCAACATCCCACGCCAGGCAGAAGTGAGGAAGGCGCTGGATGAACTGTACACAGTCATAAACAACTATGAAACAGAACACCCAGAGGCCTTGTTCACTGTGGCCGGAGACTTCAACAAAGCCAACCTCAAGAGTGTACTGCCAAAATTCCACCAGCACATCTCCTGCCCCACCAGGGGCGAGAACACTCGTGACCAACGCTATTTAAAAATCAAGGGCGCCTACCGTTTCATCCCCTGACCGCACTTAGGGAAATCAGACCATAAGACTGTGCTCCTTCTCCCGGCTTACAAGCAGCAACTCAAGTGGGAAAATTCAGCAAATAAGGTTGTGCAGTGCTGGTCCGAGGAGACAGAAGAGCTCTTACGTGACTGCGCAGCGACAGTGGACTGGTCCATATTTAACAACTCAGCGACTAACTTTTTTTTTAAAATTTAGATTACCCAATTATTTTTCCAATTAAGGGGCAATTTAGCGTGGCAAATCCACCTACTCTGCACATTTTTGGGTTGTGGGGGTGAAACCCACGCAGACACGGGGAGAATGTGCAAACTCCACACAGACAGTGACCCAGAGCCGGGATCGAACCTGGGACCTCAGCGACGTGAGGCCACCACTAGGCCACCGTGCTGGCACTCTCAGCGACTAACTTAAATGAGTATGCGACCACCGTCACAGACTTCATCAGCAAATGTGTGGACGACTGCGTGCCAAAGAAAGCAGTACATACGGTCCCCAACCGGAAACCCTGACTCAATCGCGAGATTGACTCCCTACTGAAGGACAGATCTGAGGCGTTCAAGGCAGACGACCCTATCCCATACAAGAAATCCAGTTACGACCTCGGCAACGCAATCCGTGATGCCAAGAGAGAATATCAAACTAAGCTAGAGTCACAGACAGACTCTCGGCAGTTGTGGCAAGAACTAAACAACATTACGGGCGACAAAGCGAAGCCGAGCAGTATCTATGGCAGCAACGCACCCCTCCCCGATGAAATTAATGCATTCTATGCTCGGTTTGAGCAGGTAACCAACAATCCGCTGTCGACGGCCCCAGCAGCCCATAATTCACACATACCCACCATCAGAGTTTCCGAATTCAGATCGACCTTCCTGAAAGTGAACCCACGGAAGGTGATGGGCCTGGACGGTATCCCTGGTCATGCACTCAGAGCCTGCGCGAACCAGCTGGCATGGGTATTCACAGACATCTTTAACCTATCCCTACTCCACTCCGAGGTCCCCACTTGCTTCAAGAAGACCACCATCATACGGGTACAAAAGAAGAACCAGGCAACATGCCACAATGACTGCCGCCCGGTTTCCCTGACGTTAGTTGTAATGAAGTGCTTCGAGAGGCTGATCATGTATCGCATCACCTCCATACTCCCGGAACGCCTTGACCCACTTCAATTCGCATACCGTCGCAACTAGTCCACATCAGACGCCATTTCCCTGGCCCTACACTCATCCCTAGAGCATCTCGAAAACAAGGGCTCCTACATCAGACTCCTATTTATTGACTACATCTCCGCCTTCAACACCATAATCCCAGCCAAGCTCATAACAAAGCTCCAAAACCTAGTACTTGGCTCTCCACTCTGCAACTGGATCCTTGACTTTCTAACCAACAGACCACAGTCAGTAAGAATGAACACCAACACCTCCTCCACAATAGTCCTCAATACCGGTGCCCCGCAAGGCTGCGTACTTAGACCCCTACTCTACTCCCTGTACACACATTCCATCGACAAGTTTGCTGACGATACAAACATAGTGGGCCGGATCTCGAATAACGACAAGTCCGAATGCAGGAGGGAGATAGAGGAGCAAGTGGAGTGGTGTAACGACAACAATCTCTCCTTCAATGCAAGCAAAACTAAAGAGCTGGTCATCGACTTCAGGAAGCAAAGTACTGTACACACCCGTGTCAGCATCAGCGGAGCCGAGGTGGAGATGGTTAGCAGTTTCAAATTCCTGGGGGTGCACATCACCAAAAATCTATCCTGGTCCACTCACGTCGACGCTATCACCAAGAAAGCACAACAATGCCTATACTTCGTCAGGAAACTAAGGAAATTCGGCATGTCCACATTAATCCTTACTAACTTTTACAGATGCATTATAGAAAGCATCCTATCGGGCTGCATCACAGCCTGGTATGGCAACTGCTCGGCCCAGGACCGCAAGGAACTTCAGAGGGTTGTGAATACTGGCCAGTCCATCACACGATCCTGCCTCCCATCCATTAATTCCATCTACACCTCCCGCTGCCGGGGAAAACGGGCAGCATAATCAAGGATCCCTCCCACCCGGCTTACTCACTTTTCCAACTTCTTCCATCGGGCAGGAGATTCAGAAGTCTGAGAACACGGACGAACAGACGCAAAAACAGCTTCTTCCCCACTGTCACCAGACTCCTAAATGACCCACTTATTGACTGACCTCATTAACACTACACCCTGTATGCTTAAACCGATGCCAATGCTTATGTACTTACATTGTATATCTTGTGTTGCCCTATGAAGTATTATCATGTATTTTCTTGAATTTTGTTTAATTCCCTTTTTGTTCCATGTACTGAATGATCTGTTGAGCTGCTTGCAGAAAAATACTTTTCACTGTACCTCGGTACACGTGACAATAAACAAATCCAATCCAACACAATTTGCCACGAGCCAAGGGGCAGCCACCGTTTACCTCGATTTTCCCGACTCATACCACCAGTCCTCGGACCCTCCCCCTCCCAACTCTCTTTTATCTTACCCCCGACTTCTTTCTCAGCAAGGGGTGAATGTGGTGGTATGACTAGGAACGCTTTCATTGGTGCAGAGCATCTGTTTTCCATTGGCTCTGCCTGGTCATGTGCCTCTCGGCTGATTGGCTGAGACTTGTCACGTGACATCTCACCAATTGGTCGAGAGGAAAGTAGACACCGACTCCAAGGCGGGATATATGTACCCAGAGTTCCCGGCGGTCGGCCCTTCCCTGTAGTCGACCACCAGGCTAACATCTAGCTGATTGAAGCCTAAGTTTGGACCTACATCGAGTCTCACGTTCAATTGTTGGTACATCAAGAGGTACAGGGAGAGACATATAGAGATAAATAATGAGGTACAGGGAGAGGATACAGAGATAGAGAGAGAGGTACAGGGAGAGACATACAGCGATACACAGAGACGTACAGAGAGAGATATACAGAGATACACAGAGAGGGACAGGGATAGATATACAGAGATACACAGAGAGGGAGAGAGAGACATACAGAGATACACAGAGAGGTTCAGGGAGATAGATAGAGAGATATACAGAGAGGCACAGCGAGAGAGTTGCAGTTACAGAGAGAGGGACAGAGAGATAGATACAGAGATACAAAGAGAGGTACAGGGAGAGAGATACACAGACGGGTACAGGGAGAGAGATACAGAGATACACAGAGAATGACAGGGAGAGAGATACAGAGATACAGAGAGAGGGGCAGGGAGAGAGATACAGAGATACACAGAGAGAGGCACAGGGTGAGAGATACAAAGATGCACAGAGAGGTACAGGGAGAGACAGACAGAGATACACAGAGAGGGACAGGGAGAGAGATACAGAGATACAAAGACTGGGACAGGGAGGGAGATACAGAGATACACAGAGAGGGACAGAGAGAGACATATCGAGATACACAGAGAGGTACAGGGAGATAGATACAGAGATACACAGAGAGGCACAGCGAGAGAGTTGCAGAGATACAGAGAGAGGGACAGAGAGATAGATACAGAGATACAAAGAGAGGTGCAGGGAGAGAGATACACAGACAGGGGTACAGGGAGAGAGATACAGAGATACACAGAGAATGATAGGAAGAGAGATAAAGAGATACAGAGAGAGGGACAAGGTGAGAGATAAAAATATGCACAGAGAAGGACAGGGAGAGAGATACAGAGATACCCAGACTGGGGCAGGGAGGGAGATACAGATACACAGAGAGGGACAGAGAGATACATACAGAGATACACAAAGACGTGTACAGGGAGAGATATACAGAGAGGGATAGGGAGAACGATACAGAGATACACAGAGGTACAGGGAGTAAGATAAATAGATACAGAGAGAGGGGTACAGGGAGACAAATACAGATATCAACAGAGAGGTAAAGGGAGAGAGGTACATATATACAGAGAGAGGTACAGGGAGAGAGATACAGATATATACAGAGAGGGACAGGGAGTGCGATAGCGAGATACACAGAGAGGGACAGGGAGAGATATACAGAGATGCACCGAGAGGTACAAGGAGAGAGATACAGAGATACAGAGGAAGATGCAGAGGGAGATTCAGGAACATATACAGAGAGGATTACAGGGAGAGATTGCGGGAGAGATACAGAAAGATATACAGATCGAGATACAGAGAGGGGTACAGGGAGAGATACAGAGAGAGATACAAGGAGAGATACAGAGAGAGATACAGAGAGAGTTACAGAAAGGGGTACAGGGAGAGATACAGAGAGATACAGGTAGAGATACAGACAAAGATACAGAGAGAGAGATACAGAGAGAGTGAGAGATACAGAGAGAGATACTGAGAGAGATACAGAGATAGATGCAGAGACAGAGATACAGAGATAGATACAGAGAGTGATGCAGAGAGAGATACAGAGAGAGTTTGAGATACAGAGCGAGAGATAAATAGATACACAGAGAGGGGTAAAGGGAGAGAGATACCGAGATACACAGAAAAGTACAGGGAGAGAGGCACAGAGATCCACAGAGGTACAAGTAGAGAGGTACAGAGATACAGAGAGAGATGATGAGGGAGATACAGGGAGAGATACAGAGGGTTACTGGGAGTGATGCAGAGAGGGGTAGAGGGAGAGATAATGAGAGAGATACAGGGAGAGATACAGAGAGAGATACAGAGAGATAGATACACAGAGAGATACATTTAAGGAGATACGGAGAGATGCACATAGAGAGATACAGAGAGATACGGAGAGACAGAGTGAGGTACAGAGAGATACAGAGAGAGATACAGAGAGAGCTACAGAGAGAGATACAGAGAGATGCAGAGAAAGACACAGAGAGAGAGATACAGAGAGAGAGATTGAGAAAGAAGGTACATAGAGGGATACAGAGACAGAGAGATACAAAGAGATCGAGAGAGATACAGAGAGAGAGACACATAGACAGAGAGATACAGAGAGAGATACAGAGAGGGATTCTGAGAAAGATACAGAGCGATATACAGAGAGTGAGTGATACAGAGAGAGATAAAGAGACTGAGTGATACAGAGAGATATACAGAGATACACAGAGAGAGATACAGTGATACACATAGAGAGATACAGAGATAGATACAGGGTGATACAGAGAGAGATACAAAGAAAGAAATAAAGAGAGAGAGATACAGAGAGAGAGATACAGAGAGAGAGAGATACAGAGAGAGACAGAGAGATATACAGAGAGAGAGAGATAGAGGGATACGCAGAGAGAGCCACGGGGAGAGAGATACAGAGATACACAGAGAGAGGGACAGGGAGAGATACAGAAATACAGAGAGTGGCACAGGGCGAGAGATACAGAGAGTACAGGAAGAGATATACAGAGATACAGAGAGAGATGGACAGGGCTAGAGATACTGAGAGAGGTACAGGGAGAGAGATACAGAGATACACAGAGAGGGACAGGGAGAGATATACACTGATACACAGAGAGGTACAAGGAGAGAGATACAGCGATACACAAAGACGGGTACAGGGAGAGAGATACAGAGACTCACAGAGAGGGACAGAGATAAAGATACAGAGATACACAGAGGTACAGGGAGTGAGATAAATAGATACACAGAGAGGGGTACAGGGAGATAGATACAGATATACACAGAGAGTTACAGGGAGTGAGGTACAGAGATACAGAGAGAGGTACAGGGAGAGAGATACAGAGATAAACCGAGTGAGTGATACAGAGAGACATACAGAGAGAGAGATACAGAGTGAGTGATACAGAGAGGGATACAGAGTGAGTGATATAGAGAGCGATACAGCGATACACCGAGAAAGATAAAGTGAGATACAGAGAGAGATACAGAGAGTTATACAAAGAGATAGAGAAATACCGAGAGAGATACAGAGAGAGATACAGAGATAGGTACAGAGAGAGATACAAAGAGATACAGAGAGAGATACAGAGAGTGATAAAAAAAGAGGTACAGAGAGAGAGATACAGAGAGGGAGATAAAGAGAGATTCAGAGTGATACAGACAGATACAGAGAGAGAGATACAGGGAGAGATACAGAGAGAGATACAGAGAGAGTGATACACAGAGAGATGTACAGTGAGATACATAGAGAGAGATACAAAGAGAGATACAGAGACAGATACAGGATGAGATACAGAGACAGATACGGAGAGAGGTACAAAGATAGATACAGAGACAGAGAGATACAGAGACAGATACACAGAGATAGAGAGGTAACGAGACAGACAAAGGGACGATACATACAGACAGAGAGATTCAGAGACAGACACGGGGCAGATGCACACGGACAGAGAGATACAGAGACAGACACAGGGACAGATACACAAAGACAAACATATACAGAGACAGACACAGGGATAGATACACAGAGAGAGATACAGAGAGAGATACAGAGACAGACACAGGGACAGATACACATAGAGAGATACAGAGAAAGATACAGAGAGAGATACAGAGATAGATACAGAGAAAGTTAAATGAAAATCGCTTATTGTCACGAGTAGGCTTCAAATGAAGTTACTGTGAAAAGCCCCTAGTCGCCACATCCCGGCGTCTGTTCGGGGAGGCTGTTACGGGAATCGAACTGTGCTGCTGGGTTTGCTTACAAAGTCAGCGATTTAGCCCTGTGCTAAACAGCCTCTACAGAGACAGATACTCACAGACAGTGAGATACAGTGAGAGGTACAGAGAGAGATACAGAGGGAGATACAGAGAGACACAGAGATACAGAGCCTGATACAGAGCCAGATACACACAGACAGAGAGATACAGTGAGAGAGATACAGAGAGGGATAGACACAGAGAGAGATACATAGAGGGAGATGTAGAAAGAAGGTACATAGAAAGAGATCCAGAGACAGAGAGATAATTAGAGATATAGAGAGAGATACTAAGAGATAGAGAGAGAGATACAGAGACAGAGGTACTTAGAGATTTAAAGAGAGATACAGAGAGAAATAAAATGAGAGATACAGAGAGAAATACACAGAGAGAGATACAGAGACAGACACAGGGACAGATAGACACACATACAGAGATATACAGTGAGAGAGATACAGAGAGGGAGAGACACAGAGAGAGATACAGAGAGAGAGATGTAGAAAGAAGGTACATATAGAGAGATACAGAGACAGAGTGATACTTAGAGATTTAAAGAGAGATACAGAGAGGGATGTAGCGAGGGATTCTGAGAGAGATGCAGATAGATACAGAGAGACATACAGTGAGGGATACAGAGATAAATACAGCGAGAGATACAGAGAGTGAGTGATACAGAGAGAGATACAGAGAGTGAGTGATATAGTGAGAGATACAGCGATACACAGAGATAGATAGAGAGAGAGATACAGAGAGATACAGAGAGTTATACAGAGAGCGAGAAATACAGAGAGAGATACATAGAGAGATACAGAGAGAGGTACGGAGATAGATATACAGAGATATATAGAGAGAGTTGCAGAGAGTGATACAGACAGAGGTACAGAGAGAGATACAGAGAGAGAGAGAGATAGAGATACAGAGAGAGGAACAGACAGATATAGAGAGAGATACAGAGAGAGATAGAGGGAGAGGTAGCAAGAGAGATACAGAGACAGAGAGATACAGAGACAGATACAGAGACAGATACACAGAGACAGAGAAGTATCGCGACAGACACAGGGACAGATACACACAGATACGGAGAGAGATACAGAGAGAGATAGAGAGACACAGAGACAGACACAGGGACATATACACACAAAGAGATACAGAGAGTGATACAGAGAGAGGTACAGCGAGACACATTGATACAGAGACAGACACAGGAACAGATACACACACACATATACAGAGAGAGATACAGAGAGGTACAGAGACACAGAGATACAGAGGCAGACACAGGGACAGATATACACACACACAGATACAGAGATAGATACAGAGAGAGATACAGAGAGACACATAAATACAGAGACAGACACAGGGAAATATACCTACACACAGAGATACAGAGATAGATACAGAGGGACGTACGGAGAGAGATACAGAGAGAGGTGCCGAGACAGACCCAGGCACACACACAAATATACAGGAATGCAGTCCCTGGTTCTGCTGGTCACGGATGACACCATTCCCTCCCTGCCAATATTTCCCCTGCCCTCCGTTCTGACTCTAGAAATGTCCTGGTGACTAACATTATACTGACTGCTCTGTCACTCCAGGGTTTATCCCTCTCTCCTTTTATACACAGGATGGGACATTGACAATCCCCCAGACCCCTGGAACCACTCGGATTTCATAGAACATTACAGCGCAGTTCAGGCCTTTCGGCCCTCGATGTTGCGCCGACCCGTGAAACCGCTCTAAATTCCCCTAGTCCACACTATTCCCTTATCGCCCATATGCCTAGCCAATGACCATTTGAATGTGTTTAGTGTTGGCGAGTCCACTACTGTTGCAGGCAGGGCACCCCACGTCCTTACTACTCTCTGAGTAAAGAACCTACCTCTGACATCTGTCCTATATCTATCTCCCCTCAATTTGAAGCTATGTCCCCTCGTGCTGGACATCACAATCCGAGGAAAAAGGCTCTCAAGGTCCACCCTATCTAATCCTCTGATCATCTTGTATGCCTCAATTTAGTAACCTCTTCACCTTCTTCTCTCTAACGAAAATAGCCTCAAGTCCCTCAGCCTTTCCTCATATGATCTTCCCTCCATACCAGCCAACATCATTGTAAATCTCCTCTGTTTCCAATGCTTCCACATGCGTCCTATAATGTGGCGACAAGAACTGCACACAATACTCCAAATGCGGCCGCAGCAGAGATTTATACCTCAGAGTAACATGACCTCATGGCTCCGAAACTCAATTCCTCTACCAATAAAAGCTTATGCCTTCTTAACAACCCTCTCAGCCTGAGTGGCAACTGCCAGGGATCTATGGACATCATATCAATGGGGATTGAATATCAGGGTCAGTGTTTGCACTAATTCCACTCTGCATCCCTCAGTCACTGTGACACAGCCAATTCAGACCCCGTTAATCTTCTATTTAATTGTGATACAAAAAGTATTGGATTGAAAGGGGTTAACTGAGCCTGTTTGTTTAGTGAGTGTGATTAATGTCAGTCTACATGTATCCTAACCGTGTCATTGGAGGGTTTCTCTCTGCTATTAATAAGCGATTCCTTTCACTGTGTTATCCCAAACTGTCAGGGGGACCGTCAATACAACAGTGCCAGAGATCAGCTGCTCCAGAGAGACCGAGAGGAGGGATCAGAATCTGAAAACCATCCACAATAACGTTACAGCAATGGATCAGAATCTGGGAACTATCCACAATAACGTTACAGCAATGGATCAGAATCTGGGAACTACCCACAGGAACGTTACAGCAATGGATCAGAATCTGGGAACTATCCACAGGAACGTTACAGCAACGCAGAGGAGTTTATCCTTTGGTCTTTATTGGATTTCTCAGGATCCTTTCGCTTCACCAGATTGGATGTTCGCCGTACTATTGATAATTCAAGCGGGTTATTATCCCCTCCTGTCTGTTGTCGGTGTCCCTGGTAAGTCTCCCTGTCCAGTTATTTATTGTATAAACTGCTTTAAGTGTATTATTGCTCTGGTCATTTCCATCTTGGAAAGATTGAATGCATGTTCTTCAGTTCCAGTCACTAACCTCAGTCCCTATCCACTATCCACACACCGCTCCCTGGCTGAAATCGGAGTCTGTTCACAATCTCCGCACTCCCTTTGACACTGACATTATTTATATCCAGATGTTCTCCATTCCCAATCCTGCCCACACGCCATGGCCTCACCGCCATGTCTCTGTTAAATCCAGACTGGACTATTGCGATTAAATTCTAGTCACCCAATTGCTGTTACAAATCTTTATGAAGCACAGATCACCCCCAACTATGCTGTCCATATCCTAAGCCTTACCCAACCCCAGTCACATACCATCCCTATGCTCACTGATACCCAATCCCAGTCACATACCATCCCTGTGCTCACTGATACCCAATCCCAGCCACATACCATCCCTGTGCTCACTGATACCCAGTCCCAGCCACATACCATCCCTGTGCTCAATGATACCCAATCCCCGTCACATACCATCCCTGTGCTCACTGATACCCAATCCCAGCCACATACCATCCCTGTGCTCACTGATCCACATTGGTTCCCAGTCTGGCAGCATCTCAACAGAAATATTTTCATTCTGAGATTGATATTCTCAGCCGTCTCACACAATAATTTTTATCATTTCCAACGAATGTGAAATCAGAGAATTTTCATTCGATGTCCATTTCTGTTCTTGGAAAGTTAGTGTAGGTCCTGTGGATGTGTCTCTGGAGGTCGTGTTATTGGAAAGTTAGTGGAGGTGATGATTGGATTGGATTTGTTTATTACTCTGTGCACCGAGGTACAGTGAAAAGTATTTTTCTGCGAGCAGCTCAACAGATCATTTGTTACATGGGAAGAAATGGGAATAAAAGAAAATACATAACAGGCATCACAAGATATACAATGTAACTACATAAGCACCGGCATCTGATGAAGGATACAAGGGTGTAGTGTTAATGAGGTCAGTCAAGAAGAGAGTAATTTAGGACTCTGGTGACAGTGGGGTAGAAGCTGGTTTTGAGTCTGTTTGTCAGTGTTCTCAGTCCTCTTTTTCTCCTGCCCGATGGAAGAATTTGGAAGAGTGAGTCAGCCGGGTGGGAGGGATCTTTCATTATGCTACCCGTTTTCCCCAGGCATCGGAAGGTATAAATGGATTCAAGGGATGGGAAGGATATTCGTGTGATATACTTGGCTGTGTTCACGACTCTCTGATGTTTCTTGCGGTCCTGTGGAGAGCAGTTGCCATATCAGGATGTGATGAAGCCCGATAGGATGCTTTCTATGGCGCATCAGTAAAAGTTGGTAAGTGTCAATGCGGACATGCGAATTTCCTTAGTTTCATTAGGAAGTACAGGCGCTGTTGTGCTTTCTTGGTGATAGCGTAGACGTGGGTGGACCAGGACAGATTTTTGGTGATGTGCACGATATGCAGTCTTCCACACATTTGCTGATGAAGAGTGTGACGGTGGTGGTATACTCATTTAAATTAGTCGCTGAGATCGTAAATATGGACCAGTCCACTGTCTCTAAACAGAAACGTAAGGGCTCTCTGTCTACACGGGCCAGCACTGCACAACGATCTTAGCTAGATTCTCCTGCTTGAATTTATGCTTGTAAGCCGGGAGAGGGAGCACAGTCTTATGGTCTGATTTCCTAAAATGTGGTCGGGGGATGGAACAGTAGGCACCCTTGTATTTTGAGTAGCAATGGTCAAGAGTGTAATCACCCCTGGTGGGGCAGGAGATGTGGTGGTGGGATTTTGATGGTCGTTGGCCTTGTTGAAGTCTCCGGCCACGATGAAGAAGGACTTCGAGTGTTCTGTTTCATAGATGTTTATAACTGTGTACAGTTCGCGAAGATATGTTTCTGGAGATTCTATAATTGGGATGTTAGTGAAGCCGATGCGGATGTTTTTCTGGAAGTGGTGTTATTGGGAGGTTAGTGGAGGTGATGAGGATGGGTTTCTGGAGGCTGTGTTATTGGGAAGTTAGTGGAGATGATGAGAATGTGTTTCTGGAGGTTGTGTTATTGGGGAGTTAGTGGAGGTGATGAGGATGGGTTTCTGGAGGCTGTGTTATTGGGAAGTTAGTGGAGATGATGAGGATGTGTTTCTGGAGGTTGTGTTATTGGGAAGTTAGTGGAGGTGATGAGGATGGGTTTCTGGAGGTTGTGTTATTGGAAAGTCAGTCGCGGTGACAATGATATGTTTCTGGTGGTTGTATTATCTGGAAGTAAGTGGAGGGGATGAGGATGTGGTTCTGGAGGTTGTGTTGTTGGGAAGTTAGTGGGTGTGGTGAGGATGGGTTTCTGGAGGTTGTGTTATTGGGTAGTTTCTGGAGGTGATGAGGATGTTTCTCTGGAAGTTGTTTTACTGGGGATTTATTGGAGGTAATGTGGATGTGATTCTGGAGGTTATATTATTGGGAAGTAAGTGGAGGTGATCAGGATGAGGTTCTGGAAGTTGTGTTGTTGAGAAGTTAGTGGAGTTGATTTGGATGAATTTCTGGACGTTTTGTTGGGAAGCTGGTGGAGATGATGAGGATGTGTCTTTGGAGTTTGTGTTATTGGTGAGTTAGTGGGGGCGATGAGGATTGGTTTCTGGAGGATGTGATATTGGGAAGTTAGCTGAGGCGATCGGGATGGGTTTTTGGAGATTCTGGTATTGTAAAGTTAGTGGACGTGATGAGAATGGGTTTCTGGAGGTTTTGTTATTGGGGAGTTAGTGGAGGTGATCAGGATGGGTTTCTGGAGGTTGTGTTATTGAGGAGATTGTGGAGTATATGAGGATGTGTTTATGCATGTTGTGGCATTTGGGAGTTAGTGGACGTGATGAGGATGGGTTTCTGGAGCTTGTGGTATTGGGACTTTTGTGGCGGTGCTGAGCATGGGTTTCTGGATAGAACATAGAACATAGAACAATACAGCGCAGTACGGGCCCTTCGGCCCTCGATGTTGCGCCAACCTGTGAAACCATCTAAAGCCTATCTGACCTACACTATTCCATTTTGATCCATGTGTCTATCCAGTGACCACTTAAATGCCCTTAAAGTTGGCGAGTCTACTACTGTTGCAGGCAGGGCGTTCCATACCCCTACTACTCTCTGAGTAAAGAAACTGCCTCTGACATCTGTCCTATATCTACCACCCCTCAATTTAAAGCTATGTCCCCTCGTGTTGGTCATCACCATCCGAGGAAAAAGACTCTCACTGTCCACCCTATCGAACCCTCTGACTACCTTATATGTCTCTATTAAGTCACCTCTCAGCCTTCTCCTCTAACGAAAACAACCTCAAGTCACTGAGCCTTTCCCCGTAAGACCTTCCCTCCATACCAGGCAACATCCTAGTAAATCTCCTCTGAACCCTTTGCAAAGCTTCCACATCCTTCCTATAATGTGGTGACCAGAACTGCACGCAGTACTCCAGGAGCGGCCGCACCAGAGTTATGTACAGCTGCAGCATGACCTTGTGGCTCCGAAACTCAATCCCCTACTGATAAAGGCTAGCACACCATATGCCTTCTTAACAGCCCTATTAACCTGGGTGGCAACTTTCAGGGATTTATGTACCTGGATGCCGAGTTCTCTCTGTTCATCTGCACTACCAAGAATCTTGCCATTCGCCCAGTACTCTGCATTCTTGTTACATCTTCCAAAGTGAACCAACTCACACTTTTCCCCATTAAACTCCATCTGCCACCTCTCAGCCCAGCTCTGCAGCTTATCTATGTCCCTCTGTATCCTATAACATCCTTGAGCACTATCGTCAACTCCAGCGAACTTCGTGTCATCTGCAAATGGATGTTTTGTTATTAGGAAGTTAGTGGAGGCGATGAGGATGGGTTTCTGGAGGTTGTGTTATTGGGGGATTAGTGGGGTGATGATGATGTGTTTCTGGATGCTGTCATATTGTGAAGTTAGTAGAGGTGATGTGGAAGTGTTTCTGGTGATTGTGTCTGTGGAGTCAGTTGAGGTGATGTGGATATGTTTCTGGAGGTTGTTTTATTGCGAAGATAGTGGGAGTGATGAAGCTGGGTCTCTGGAGATAGTGGATGGGGAAGTCAGTGGGTGCGATGAGGATGGGTTTCAGGAGGATGTGGTTTTGGGTAGATAGGGAAGGTGCTGTGGATGCGATTCTGTTGGTTCTGTTATTGGGAAGTTAGTGGTGGTGATATGGATAGGTTTATTGAGGTTATGTTATTGGAGAGATTGTGCAGGTGATGTCGGTGTGTTTCTGGAGATTGCATTATTGGGAGGTGATGGGAATGCTTCTGGAGTTTGTGGTGTTGGGAAGTTAGTGGGGTGATGAGGATGGGTTTCTTGAGGTTGCGGCATTGGGAAGTTAGTGGGGGGGGGGGTGATGAGGATGGGTTTCTGGAGGTTGTGTTATTGGGAAGTTAGTGGACGTGAGGAGAACCTGTTTCTGGAGGTTGTGGTATTGGTAGGTTTGTGGAGGTGAAGAGGATGTGTTTCTGGAGATTGTGTTATTGTTGAGGTGATGTGTATGTGTTTCTGGAGATTGTGGTATTGAGCCGTTAGTGGAGGTGATGAGGATAGGTTTCTGGAAGTACTGTTATTGGGAAGTTAGTGGGGAAGATGAGGATTGGTTTCTGGAAGTACTGTTATTGGGAAGTTAGTGGGGAAGATGAGGATGGGTTTCTGGAATATCTGTTATTGGGAAGTTAGTGAAGGTGTTGAGGATGGATTTCTGGAGGTTTTGTTATTGGGTCGTTAGTGGGGCTGATGAGGATGGTTTCTGGAAGTTGTGTTATTGGGAAGTTAGTGGAGGTGTTGAGGATGGGTTTCTGGAGGTTCTGTTATTGGGGAGCTTGTGGAGTTGAGGAGGATATGTTTCTGGAGGTTGTGTTATTGGGACGTTAGTGGAGGTAATGGGATGTGTTTCTGGAGATTGTTTTTTTGGGACGTTTGTGGCGGTGCTGAGCATGGGTTGCTGGAAGTTTAGTTATTTGAAGTTAGTGGAGATGGTGAGGATGGGTTTTTCGAATTTATGTTATTGGGAAGTTAGTGGAGATGATGAGCATGGGTTTCTGGAGTTTGTGTTATTAAGGAGTTAGTGGAGGCGATGAGAATCTGTTTCTGTAGGCTGTAGTATTGGGGAGTTAGTGGGGGTGATGATGATGGGTTATTGGAGGTTCTGTTATTAGGCGGTTCGTGAGGGCGTTGAGTATGTGTTTCTTGAGCTTGTGTTATTGGGAAGTCAGTGGACGTGATGAGGATGGATTTCTGGATGGTATGTTATTAGGGGGTTAGTGGGTGTGATGAGGATGTGTTTATGGATGGTGTATTATTGTAAAGTTAGCAGAGGCGATGTGGATATGTTACTGGTAGTTGTGTCTTTGTGGAGTCAGTGGAGGTGATGAGGATGGATGTCTGGAGGTTGTGTTATTGGAAAGTTAGTGAAGGTTATGAGGATAGATTTCTGGAGGTTGTGTTATTGGAATGTTAGTGGAGGTTATGATGATGGATTTCTGGAGGTTGTGTTATTGGCAAATTGGTGGAGGTGATGAGGATGGATTTCTGGAAGTTGTGTTACTGGGTAGATAGTGGGAGTGATGAGAATTGGTCTCTCGAGGTTGTGGTATTGGGGAGACTGTGGACGGGATGTGGAAGTGTTTCTGGAGATTGTATTATTGGGGAGTTAGTGGAGGTGCTGTGGATTTGTTTCTGAAGGTTGTGTTGTTGGAAATTTAGTGGAGGTGATGTGGATGGGTTTCTGAAGGTTGTTTTATTGGGGAGATTGTGGAGGTGATGTGAATGTGTTTCTGGAGATTGTATTACAGGGACGTTAATGGAGGTGCTGTGGCTGGGTTTATGGAGGCTATTTTGTTGCGAAGCTAGTGGAGTTGATTTGGATTAATTTCTTGAGCTTGTGATGTTGCGAAGTTAGTGGAGGTGATGTAGATGTGTTTTTGGATGTTGAGTTATTGCTAAGTGGAGGTGAGGTTGGTTTGTTTCTGGATGTTGGGTTGTTGTGAATTTAGTGGCGTTGCTGTGGTTATGTTTTTGTTGGTTGTTTTATTGGGAAGTTAGTGGGTGCGATTAGCATGGGTTTCTGGACGTTTTGATATTGGGGGCTCGTGGACGCGGTGAGGATGGCTATCTGGAGGTTGTTTTATTGGGGTGATTGTGGAGATGATGAACAAAGAACAAAGAACAAAGCAAATTACAACACAGGAACAGGCCCTTCGACCCTCCCAGCCTGCACCGATCGAGATCTTTTATGAAAACTTATTTTCCAAAGTCTACATCCGTCTGTTCCCGCCTGTTCATATACCTACCTCGATGCATCTTAAATCATTCTATCATACCCGCCTCTTGCACCTCCGCTGATAAAGCGTTCCACGCACTCACCACACTCTGCGTAAAAAAACTTTAAACGCACACACCCGTTAAACATTGCCCCTCTCACCTTGAAATCGTGGCCACTTGTAACTGACACCCTCACTCTTGGGAAACGTTTGTTGCTATCCACCCTGTCTATACTTCTCATAATTGTGTAGACCTCAATCAGGTCTCCCTCAACCTCCGTCTTTCCAACGAAAGCAATCATAATCTACTCAACCTTTCTTCATAGCTAGCACCCTCCATACCAGGCAACATCCTGGTGAATTTCCTCTGCACCCTCGCCAAGGCATCCACATCCTTCTGGTAATGTGGCGACCAGAACTGCATGCAGTATACCAAATGTGGCCTAAGCAAAGTCCTATACAACTGTTACATGACCTGCCGATTCTTGTACTCAATACCCCGTCCAATGAAGGCAAGCATGCTGTATGCCTTCTTGACCACTATCGACCTGCGTTGCAACCTTCAGAGTACAATGGACCTGCAATCGCAGATCACTCTGTACATCAATTTTCCCTAGGACACTTCCATTGACCATTTTGTCCGCTCTTGAATTAGGTCTTCCAAAATGCATCACCTCACATTTGCCTGTACTGAACTCCATCTGCCATTTCTCTGCCCAACCCTCCAATCTATCTATATTTTGTTGTATTCTCTGACAGTCCTCCTCGCTATCTCCAACTCCACCAATCTTAGTATCATCTGCAAACTTGCTAATCAGACCACCTATACCTTCCTCCAGGTCATTTATGTAGATCACAAACAACAGTGGTCCGAGCACGGATTCCTGTGGAACACCACTAGTCACCCTTCTCCATTTTGAGACACTCCCTTCCACCACTACTCTCTATCTCCTGTTGCCCCGCCAGTTCTTTATCCATCTAGCTAGTACACCCTGAACCCCATATGACTTCACTTTTTCCATCGGCCTGCCATGGGAAACCTTATCAAACGCCTTACTAAAGTCCATGCATATGAACTTCCCCCATGAACTAACTTTGTGACTTCCTCAAGAATTCTATTAAGTTTGGAAGCCAAGACCTTCCCTGCACAAAACCATGCTGCCTATCACTGATATATCTATTGTCTTCCAGATGTGAATAGATCCTATACCTCAATATGTTCTCCAACAGTTTGTCTACCACTGACGTCAACCTCACAGGTCCATAATTCCCTGGATTTTTCCTGCTAACCTTCTTAAATAAAGGAACAACATTCGCAATTCTCCAGTCCCCTGGTTTCTCACCGGTGTTCAAGGATGCTGCAAAGATAACTGTTAAGGTATTTCGAACCTCACTTCCCTCAGTAACCTGGGATAGTTCCCGTCCGCTCCTGGGAACGTTTCCACCTTAATGCCTTTTAGAATACCCAAAACCTCCCTCTTCCTTCTGCCGACATGACCTAGAGCATTTGAACATCCATTCCTCGCCTCAACACCCGTCTTGTCCCTCTCCTTTGTGAATACCGATGCAAAGTACTCATTAAGAATCTCATCCATTTCCTCAGAGTCCACGCATAAATTCCATCTTTTTTCTTTGAGTGGGCCAATCCTTTCCCTAGTTACCCTCTTGCTCCTGACATATGAATAAAAGGTTTTGGATTTTCCTTAACCCTGTTAGCCAAAGATATTTCATGACCACTTTTCGCCTTTTTTTTGCGCGTTTGAGATTCATCCTACTTTCCCGGTACTCCTCCAAAACTTCATCAGTTTTGAATCGCCTCAATCTTACATATGCTTCCTTTTTCATCTTAGTTAGTCTCACAATTTCACCCGTCATCCATGGTTCCCTAATCTTGCCATTTCTATCTCTCATTTTCACAGGAACATGTCTGTCCTGTAGTCTAATCAACCTTTTTTTAATGACTCCCACATTTCAAATGTGGATTTACCCTTAAACAGCTACTGCCAATCCACATTCCATAGCTCCTGCCGAATTTTGTTATACTCTGCCTTTCCCCAATTTAGCACTCTTCCTTTCGGGCCACTCTTGTCCTTGTCCATGGGTATTCTAAAACTTACAGAATTGTGATCGCTATTCCCAAAGTAATCACCGACTGAAACATCAACCACCTAGCCGGGGTCATTCCCCAATACGCGGTCCAGTATTGCCCCTTCCCGAGTTGGACTATTTACATACTACTCCAAAAAAAAACTTCCCAGGACGCTACTTATAAACTCTGCTCCATCTACTCCTCCAACACTACACGAATCCCATTCAATGTTGTGGAAGTTAAAATCTCCCATCACAACCACCCTATTGCTCCTACATTTTTCTATAATCTGTCTGCATATTTGTACCTCTACTTCATGCTCACTTTTGGGAGGCCTGTAGTAAAGTCCCAACAATGTTACTGCACCATTCCTATTTCTTAGCTCCACCCATATTGCCTCAGTGCTCGAATCCTCCACCGTGCCCTCCTTAATCACAGTTGTGATATCATCTCTGACGAGTAATGTTACTCCTCCACCTCTTCTACCTTCCTCTATCCCTCCTGAAGCATCTATACACTGGGATATTCAGTTGCCAGTCATGCCCTTCCCAAAGCATGTCTCAGTAATACCAATAACTTCATATTCCCAGGTACTGATCCAAGCTCTAAGTTCATCTGCCTTACCTGCTACACTTCTCGAATTAAAACAAATGCACGACAGACCACCTGCCCCTTTGCGTGAATCATCTCTTCCCTGTCTACTCTTCCCCTTAGTCACATGTAGTTTATTATCTCTTACCTAACTGACTTTAGTTGCTGCTTCTTTACTGACCTCTAACTTCCTAATCTGGTTCCCATCACCCTGCCACATTAGTTTAAAACCTCATCAACAGTGTTAGCAAAAGCACCACCTCGGACATTGGTTCCAATCCTGCCCAGGTGTAGACCATCCGGTTTGTAATGGTCCAACCGCCTCCAGAACCGGTTCCAATGTCCCAAAAATCTGAACCCCCTCCCTCCTGCACCATCTCTCAAGCCACTTATTCATTCTGACTGTTTACGTATTTATACTCTTACTGTCTCGTGGCACAGGTAGCAATCCTGAGATTACTACCTTTGAGGTCCTACTTTTTAACTTACCTCCTAACTCCCTAAATTATGATTGTAGGACCTCAGCCTTTTTTTTTTAACCAATATCGTTGGTGCCTATATACACCACGACAACTGCCTGTTCACCCTCCCCCTTTAGTATGTCCTGCAGCCGATCAGAGACATCCCTGACTCGAGAACCCGGGAGGCAACATACCATTCGGGAATTTCTTTTTCGACCACAGAAACGCCTGTCTACTCCCCTTACAATTGAATCCCCTATGACGCTAGTTCTGCCAGTCTTTTTCCCGCCCTTCTATGCAGCACAGCCAGCCACGGTGTCATGAGCCTGGCTACTAATGCCTTCCCCTGTTAAGTCATCTCCTCCAACTGTATCCAAAACGGTTTACCTGTTTTGGAGGGAGATAACCACAGGGACACCTGCACTGCCTCTCTGGTCTTTCTCTGCCTTTTGGTCACCCAATCCCTGTCTCCCTCACGAAACCTAATCTGCGGTGGGACCAACTCACTGAATGTGCTATCCACGACCTCCTCAGCATCGCGGATGCACCAAAGTGAGTCCACCCGCAGCTCCCGAGTCGTCGTGCGGTCCAACAGGCGCTGCAGCTGGACACACTTCGCGAACATAAAGGAATCACGGACATCGGCCGCGTCCCTGAACTCCCACATGTGGATGGATTTCAGTCGGTTGTGTCATTGTGCTGTTAGTGGAGGTGATGAGGGTGGGTTTCTGGACGTTGTGATATTGGGACGTTAGTGGAGATGATGTAGATGGGTTTCTGGGGGGTTTGATATTGGGAAGTTAGCGGGGGTGATGCGGATGGATTTCTGGATGTTTTGTTATTAGGGAGTTAGTGGGGGTGATCATGGTCGGTTTCTGGAGGTTGTGTTATTGGAAATTTTAACGGGGGTGATGGGGATGGGTTTCATGAGGTTGCGCTATTCGGAAGTTAGTGGAGGTGATGAGGATGGGTTTCTGGAGGTTGTGTTATTGGTAAGTTGGTGGAGGTGATGAGGAGGTGTTTCTGCAAGTAATGTTAATGGAAAGTTAGTGGGTGTGATGAGTGTGGGTTTCTGGTAGTTTTGTTATTGGGAAGTTAGTGGGGGAGATGAGGATGGGTTTCTTGAAGTTGTGTTATTAGGGAAATAGTGGTGGTGATGAGAATGGGTTTCCGGTGGTTTTGTTATTGGGAAGTTAGTGGAGATGATGAGGATGGGTTTCTGGAGGATGTGTTATTGGGACGTTAGTGGAGATGATGAGGATGGGTTTCTGGAGGATGTGTTATTGGGAAGTTGGTGGAGGTGACGAGGAGGGGTTTCTGGAAGTTATGTTAATGGAAAGTTAGTGGGTGTGATAAGTGTGGGTTTCTGGTGGTTTTGTTATTGGGAAGTTAGTGGGGGAGATGAGGATGGGTTTCTTGAAGTTGTGTTATTAGGGAAATAGTGGTGGTGATGAGAATGGTCTTCCGGTGGTTTTGTTACTGGGAAGTTAGTGGAGATGTTGAGCATGGGTTTCTGGATGTTGTGTTATTGGGACGTTAGTGGAGATGATGAGGATGGGTTTCTGGAGGATGTGTTATTGGGAAGTTGGTGGAGGTGATGAGGATGGGTTTCTGGAGGTTGCGGGGTTGGCAAGTTAGTAGAGGTGATGAGGATGTGTTTATGGTGGTTGTGTTTTTGCCATGTGTCAGTGGAGGTGATGTAAATGTGTTTCTCGAGGTTGTGTTATTTGTGAGTGAGTGCAGGTGATGAGGATGGGTTTCTGGAGGATGTGGTATTGGGAAGTTAGTGGACGCGATGAGGATGGATTTCTTAATGGTGTGTTTTTGGGGAGTTAGTGGAGATGATGAGGTTGTCTTTTTGCAGGTAGTATTATTGGTGAGTCAGTGGAAGTGATGAGGATGGGTTTCTGGATGTTATCTTATTGTCAAGTTAGTGGGGGTGATGAAAATGGGTTTCTGGAGGTTGTGTTATTGGGAAGTTAGTGGAGGTGTTGTGGATGTCTTTCTTGAGGTTGTGTTATTGGTAATTTCGCGGAGATGACGACCATAGAACCATAGAATTTACAGTGCAGAAGGAGGCCATTCCGCCCATCGAGTCTGCACCGGCTCCTGGAAAGAGCACCCTACCCAAGGTTAACAGCTCCACCCTAACCCCATAACCCAGTAACCCCACCCAACACTAAGGGAAATTTTGGACACTAAGGGCAATTTATCATGGCCAACCCACCTAACTTGCACATCTTTGGTCTGTGGGAGGAAACCGGAGCACCCGGAGGAAACCCGCGCACACAAAGGGAGGACGTGCAGACACCACACAGACAGTGACCCAAGCCGGAATCGAACCTGGGACCCTGGAGCTGTGAATCGATTGTGCTATCCACAATGCTACCATGGTGTAATGAGGATGGGTTTGTGGAGGTTGTGTTATTGGGAAGTTAGTGGAAGTGATGAGGCTGGGTTTCTGGAGGTTGTTGTATTCGGACGTTAGTGGAGGTGTTGAGGATGGGTTTCTGGATGTTTTGCTATTGCGGAGTTAGGAGATGTGATGGCGATGGGTTTCTGGAGGTTGCTTTATTGGGAAGTTAGCTGGGGCAATGAGGATTTGTTACAGGAGTTTGTGTTGCTATGGATTTAGAGGGGGTGATGAGGATGGGTTTCTGGAAGGTATCTTATTGTGAAGTTACTAGAGATGATTTGTATGTGTTTCTGGTGGTTGTGTCTTTGGGGATTCAGTGGAGATGATATGGATGTGTTTCTGGATTTTGTGTTATCGGGAACATAGTGGCATTGTTGAGGATGGGTCTCTGGAGATTTTGTTATTGGGAGGTTAGTGGGTGTTAGGAGGATGGGTACATTGAGGTTGTGTTATTGGGGGAGGTTAGTGGAGGTGTTCAAGCTGTGTTTCTGGAGGTTGTGGTATTGTGGAGTTAGTGGAGGTGATGAGGATGGGTTTCTGTAGGTTGTGTTATTGGGGAGATTGTGGAGGTGATGAGGATGGATTTCTGGAGGTTGTGTTGTTGGGAAGTTATTGGCGGTGATGAAGATTGGCTTCTAGACGTTTTGTTCTTGGAAAATTAGTGGAGATGATGAGCATGTGTTTCTGGAGGTTGTGTTACGACGGAGTTAGTGGGGGTGATTATGATGGTCTTCAGGAGGTTGTGTTATTAGGGAGTGGAGGTAATGAGGATGTGTTTCTGGATTTTGTGTTATTGGGAAGGTAGTGGGAGTATTGAGGATAGGTCTATAGAGATTGCCTTTTTGGGAGGTTAGTGGGTGTGCGGAGGAGGGGTTCATGGATGTTGTGTTGTTGGGAGGTTAGTGGAGTTGTTGAGGATGTGTTTCTTGAGATTGTGCTTTTGGGAAGTAAGTGGAGGTGATATGGATGTGTTTCTGGAGGTTGTGGTATTGTGGAATTTGTGGAGGTGATGAGGATGGGTTTCTGGAGGTTGTGTTATTGGTAAGTTAGTGGAGGTGATGAGGATGTGTTTCTGGAGTTTGTGTTGCTCGGGAGTTAGTGGGGGTGATGAGGATGGCTTTCTAGAATGTGTCTTATTGTGAAGTTACTAGAGATGATTTGTATGTGTTTCTGTTGGTTGTGTCTTTGTGGGGTCAGTGGAGATGATATGGATGTGTTCCTGTGTTTTGTGTTTTTGTAAATGTAGTTGGAGTGTTGAGGATGGGTATCTTGAGGTTGTGTTGTTGGGAGGTTAGTGGAGGTGTTGAGGATGTGTTTCTTGAGATCATCCTTTTGGGAAGTTAGTGGAGGTGATATGGATGTGTTTCTGGAGGTTGTGGTATTGTGGAGTTTGCGGAGGTGATATGGATGTGTTTCTGGAGGTTGTGGTATTGTGGAGTTTGCGTAGGTGATGAGGATGGGTTTCTGGAGGTTGTGCTATTGGGGAGATTGTGGTGGTGATGAGGATTGGTTTCTGGAGGTTGTGTTGTTGGGACGTTATTGGGGGTGATGAGGATGGATTCTGGACGTTTTGTTATTGGGAAGTTAGTGGGTGTGATGAGGATGGTTTTCTAGAGGTTGTGTTATTATGAATTTCGTGGGGCCATCATGAGGATCTGTTTCTGGAGGTTGTGTTGTTAGGGAGTTAGTGGGGGTGGTGAGTTATGGTTTCTGGAGGGTGTCTTATTGTGACGTTAGAACATAGAACGATACAGCGCAGTACAGGCCCTTCGGCCCTCGATGTTGCACCGACATGGAAAAAAACTAAAGGCCATCTAACCTACACTATGCCGTTATCATCCATATGCTTATCCAATTAACTTTTAAGTGCCCTCAATGTTGGCGAGTTCACTACTGTTGTAGGTAGGGCATTCCACGGCCTCACCACTCTTTGCGTAAAAAACCCGCCTCTGTCCTCTGTCCTATATCTATTACCCCTCAATTTAAGGCTATGTCCCCTCGTGCTAGCCACCTCCATCCGCGGGAGAAGGCTCTCGCTGTCCACCCTATCTAACCCTCTGATCATTTTGTATGCCTCTATTAAGTCACCTCTTAACCTTCTTCTCTCTAACAAAAACAACCTCAAGTCCATCAGCCTTTCCTCATAAGATTTTCCCTCCATACCAGGCAACATCCTGGTAAATCTCCTCTGCACCCGTTCCAAAGCTTCCACGTCCTTCCTATAATGAGGCGCACAGAACTGTACGCAATACTCCAAATGCTGCCGTACTAGAGTTTTGTAAAACTGCAGCACGACCTCATGGCTCCGGAACTCAATCCCTCTACCAATAAAGGCCAACACACCATAGGCCTTCTTCACAACCCTATCAACCTGGGTGGCAACTTTCAGGGATCTATGTACATGGACACCGAGATCCCTCTGCTCATCCACACTACCAATAATTTTACCATTAACCAAATATTCCTCATTCCTGTTATTCTTTCCAAAGTGAATCACCTCACACTTCTCCACATTAAACTCCATTTGCCACCTCTCAGCCCAGCTCTGCAGCTTATCTATGTCCCTCTGTAACCTGCAACATCCTTCCGCACTGTCTACAACTCCACCGACTTTAGTGTCGTCTGCAAATTTACTCACCCATCCTTCTGCGCCCTCCTCTAGGTCATTTATAAAAATGACAAACAGCAACGGCCCTAGAACAGATCCTTGTGGTACGCCACTTGTAACTGAACTCCATTCTGAACATTTCCCATCAACTACCACTCTCTGTCTTCTTTCAACTAGCCAATTTCTAATCCACATCTCTAAATCACCCTCAATCCCCAGCCACCTTATTTTCTGCAATAGCCGACCGTGGGGAACCTTATCAAACGCTTTACTGAAATCCATATACACCACATCAACTGCTCTACCCTCGTCTACCTGTTCAGTCAATGGTTTCTGTTCAGAGGAATGGTTTCTGGAGGGTGTCTTATTGTGACGTTAGTTGAGATGATGTGATTGTGTTTCTGGTGGTTGTGTGTTTGCGGAGACAGTGGAGGTGATCAGGATGGGTCTCTGGAGATTGTGTTATTGGGAAGTTCGTGGAGGTCATGAGAATGTGTTTTGGCAGGTAGTCTTATTGGTGAGTTTGTGGAGGTGTTGAGGATGTGTTTCTTGAGAGTGTGCTATTGGGTCGTTCGTGGAGAGTATGAGGATGGGTTTCTGGATGTTGTGGTATCGGGAATACAGTGGAGGTGATGAGGATGGGTTTTTTGATATTTTGTTATTGGGAAGTTAGTGAAGGTGATGAGAATGGGTTTTTCCTGAGCCACAAAAGTCACCTTGCACACTACACACCACTGACAGGACACAATGCACCACAGCCTCATCAGACATCCAGCACAACGCACACCACTGACTGTACACAATGTACCACAGACCAATCAGTCATCCATCACACCACTGACAGTGCATAATGTACCACAGCCCCCATCAGACACCCAGTACACCACACACCACTGACGGTACACAATGTACCACATCCCAAACAGACACCCATCACACCACACACCACTGAGAGTACACAATTTACCTGACCTACATCAGGCACCGAGCACACCACCGACCAATGACAGTACACAAGGTCCCAAACCCCCATCAGGCACCCAACACGCTACACACCTCTCACAGTACACAATGTTCCAGACCCCCATCACGCACTCAGCACACCACACGCCACTGACAGTACACAATGAACCACATCTCAATCAGGCATCCAGCACAACTCAAAACAGTGACAGTACACAATATACCACACCCCCATCATGCACCGAGCAAACCACACTCCACGGACTGTATACAATGGACCACAACCCCATCAGGAACCCAGCATACCATACGCCACTGACTGTACACAATGTGCCTGACCCCCATCAGGCACACAGAACACCACACACCACTGACAGTATAGTGTACAGCACCCTCATCAGGCACACAGAACACCACACACCACTGGCACTACACAATATAGCACCCCCCCCCCCCCATCAGGCACCCAGCACAGCACAGACCACTGATAGTTCACAATGTACCACAGTCCCATAAGGCACACAGCACACAACACAGTACTGACAGTACACCATGTGTACCACAGCCCCAACAGACACCCTGCACACCACGCACAACTGACAGTACACAATGTAACAAACCACATCAGGCACCCAACACTCCACACACCACTGACATTACACAATGTACTTGACCCCATCAGGCACCAAGCACACCACACACCACTGACAGGACACAAAGTATCACACCACCATCAGGCACACAGCACACCACATACCTCTGACAGTACACAATGTACCACACCCGCATCAGGCACCCAGCACACCACGCACCACTGACAGTACACAATGTACCTGACCCACATCAGCACCCAGGACACCACACACCACTGACAGGACAAAATGTACCACAACTCAATTAGGCACCCAGCACTCCACACACCACTGACAGTACATAATGTACCACAGCCCCATCAGGCACCCAGCACACCACACACCACTGACAGAACAGCATGTACTTGACCCCCATCAGGCACCCAGCACACCACCCACTACTGACAGAACATAATGCACCACTCCACACTAAGGCACCTAGTACACCACACACCACTGACAGTACACAATGTACCAAAGCCCCATCAGGCACCCAGCACACTACACACAACTGACAGTAAACAATTTCCCAGAGCAGATCAGGCGCGCAGCACACCACACACCACTGGCAGTACACAATGAACCACACACCGATGAGCACCCAGCACACCACACAGCACAGAGAGTACACAATGTACCACAACCCAAGCAGGCACCCAGCACACACCACTGATAGTACACAATGTACAACACAACCGACAGCCACACAGTACAACACACACATCTGACAGTACACAATGTACCACAGCCCCATCAGACGCGCAGAAAAGCACACACGACTGACGGTAAACAATGTACGTGAGCCAAATCTTCACCCAGCACACCAAACACCACAGATAGGACACAATGTAACACAGCCCCATCACACCCATTACACCACACACTACTGACTGTACACAATGTACCACATCCCAAACAGACACCCAGCAAACCACACACCACTGACAGTAAAAAATGCACCACACCCCCATGAGGCACCTAGCAAACCACACACCACTGACTGTACACAATGTACCACAGCCACATCAGGAAACAAGCACAACACACACCACTGACAGTACACAATGTACCACACCCCAATCAGGCACCCAGCACACCACACACCACTGACAGTAAACAATGTACCACAGCCCAAACAGACACCCAGCACACCACGCACCACTGACAGTACACAATGCACCACACCCCATGAGGCACCTAGCACACCACACGCCACTAACAGGACACAATGTTACACATTCCCATAAACACCCAGCACACCACACACCATTGACAGTGCACAATGTACCACAACCCATCAGGCACCCAGCACACCACACACCACTGACAGTAAACAATGTAACACAGCCCCATCAGGCATCCAGTACACCACACAACACTGACAGTACACAATGTACAACACCCCCATCAGGAACTCAGCACACCACACACCACTGACCACAGCCTCTTCAGCTAACAAGCACACCACACACCACTGACAGTACACAATGAACCACACACCGATGAGCACCCAGCACACCACACAGCACAGAGAGTACACAATGTACCACAACCCAAGCAGGCACCCAGCACACACCACTGATAGTACACAATGTACAACACAACCGACAGCCACACAGTACAACACACACATCTGACAGTACACAATGTACAACACCCCCATCAGGAACTCAGCACACCACACACCACTGACCACAGCCTCTTCAGCTAACAAGCACATCACACACCATTGACAGTACACAATGTACCAAACCTCCAAAAGGCACCCATCACACCACACACCACTGACAGTACACATTGTTACACATTCCCATCAGGCACCCAGCACGACACAAACCACTGACAGTACACAATGTACCACAACCCATCAGGCAACAAGCACAACATACTCTACTGGTTGTACACAATATACCACAGCCCCATCAGGCACCCAGCATTCCACACAGCACTGGCAGTACGCAATGTAACAGACCCACATCAGGCACCCAGCACACCACACACCACTGACAGTACACAATGTACCACACAGCCATCAGGCACACCGCACACCACACACCTCTGACAGAACACAATGTACCACACACATCATCAGGCACCCAGCACAGCACACACATCTGACAGTACACAATGTACCTGAGCCACAAAAGTCACCTTGCACACTACACACCACTGACAGGACACAATGCACCACAGCCTCATCAGACATCCAGCACACCGCACACCACTGACTGTACACAATGTACCACAGACCAATCCGTCATCCATCACACCACTGACAGTGCATAATGTACCACAGCCCCCATCAGACACCCAGTACACCACACACCACTGACGGTATACAATGTACCACATCCCAAACAGACACCCAATACACCACACACCACTGACAGTACACAACGCACCAAACCCCCATGAGGCACCTAGCACACCACACACCACTGACAGCACACAATATTCCCATCAGGCATCCAACACACCACATATCATTCACAGTACACAATTAACCACAACCCATCAGGCAACAAACACAGCACACACCACTGACAGGACACAATGTAACACAGCCCCACCAGGCACCCATCACACCACACACCACTGACAGCACACAATGTACCACATCCCAAAAAGACATGCAGCACACCACACACCACTGAGAGTATACAATGCAACACACCCCATGAGGCACCTAGCACACCACACACCACTAACAGGACACAAGGTTACACATTCCCATAAACACCCAGCACATCACGCACCATTGACAGTACACAATGTACCACAACCCATCAGGCAACAAGCACAACACACACCACTGACAGTACACAATGTACCGGAACCCCATCAGGAACCCAGCACACCACACACCACTGACTTTACACAATTAACACAACCCCATTAGGCACCTAGCACATCACACAACACTGACAGTTCACAACGTATTCAATTCGCATACCGTCGCAACCGGTCCACATCAGACGCAATTTCCCTGGCCCTACACTCATCCCTAGAGCATCTCGAAAACAAGGACTCCTACATCAGACTCCTATTTATTGACTACAGCTCCGCCTTCAACACCATAATCCCAGCCAAGCTCATATCAAAGCTCCAAAACCTAGGACTTGGCTCTCCACTCTGCAACTGGATCCTTGACTTTCTGACCAACAGACCACAGTCAGTAAGAATGAACACCAACACCTCCTCCACAATAGTTCTCAATACCGGTGCCCCGCAAGGTGCGTACTTAGCCCCCTACTCTACTCCCTGTACACACACGATTGCATGGCAAAACTTGGTTCCAACACCATCTACAAGTTTGCTGACGATACGACCATAGTGGGCCGGATCTCGAATAACGACGAGTCCGAATACAGGAGGGAGATAGAGAACCGAGTGGAGTGGTGCAGCGACAACAATCTCTCCCTTAATGCCAGCAAAACTAAAGAGCTGGTCATCGACTTCAGGAAGCAAAGTACTGTACACACCCCTTACAGCATCAATGGGGCAGAGGTGGAGATGGTGAGCAGTTTCAAATTCCTAGGGGTGCACATCACCAAAAATCTATCCTGGTCCACTCATGTCGACGCTATCACCAAGAAAGCACAACAGCGCCTTTACTTCCTCAGGAAACTAAGGAAATTCGGCATGTCCTCATTAACCCTTACCAACTTTTACAGATGCACTATAGAGAGCATCCTATTGGGCTGCATCACAGCCTTGTGTGGCAACTGCTCGGCCCAGGACCGCAAGGAACTTCAGAGAGTCGTGAATACCGCCCAGTCCATCACACGAACCTGCCTCCCATCCATTGATTCCATCTACACCTCCCGCTGCCGGTGGAAAGCAGGCAGCATAATCAAGGATCCCTCCCACCCGGCTTACTCACTTTTCCAACTTCTTCCATCAGGCAGGAGATTCAGAAGTCTGAGAACACGGACGAACAGACTCAAAAACAGTTTCTTCCCCACTATCACCATCACTGTTGAGCTGCTTGCAGAAAAATACTTTTCACAGGGGCATGGGAACCTGGATTGTAGTTTTGGGGTACGGGAGATTGAGAGTATGGAGGTCAGGAGCATAGATTTGACTTCGCAGGAGGGTGCCAGTGTTCAGGTAGGTGGTTTGATGTGTGTCTATTTCAATGCCAGGAGTATACGAAATAAGGTAGGACAACTGGCAGCATGGGTTGGTACCTGGGACTTCGATGTTGTGGCCATTTCAGAAACATGGATAGAGCAGGGACAGGAATGGTTGTTGCAGGTTCCGGGGTTTAGGTGTTTTAGTAAGCTCTGAGAAGGGGGCAAAAGAGGGGGAGGTGTGGCGCTGCTAGTCAAGGACAGTATTACGGTGGCGGAAAGGATGCTAGATGGGGACTCTTCTTCCGAGGTAGTACGGGATGAGGTTAGGAACAGGAAATGAGAGGTCATCTTAGAACATAGAACATAGAACAGTACAGCACAGAACAGGCCCTTCGGCCCTCGATGTTGTGCCGAGCAATGGTCACCCTACTCAAACCCACGTATCCACTCTATACCCGTAACCCAACAAACCACCCCCCCCCCCAACCTTACTTTTTTTTTAGGACACTACGGGCAATTTAGCATGGCCAATCCACCTAACCCGCATATCTTTGGACTGTGGGAGGAAACCGGAGCACGCGGAGGAAACCCAGGCACACACGGGGAGGACGTGCAGACTCCGCACAGACAGTGACACATGAGCCACCCAGGACAACACATACAACTGACCGTACACAATGGTCCACACCCCGATCAGGCACCCAGCACATAACACACCACTTACAGTACATAATGTACCACACCCGCATCAGACTCCCAGCAAACCACACACCACTGTCAGTACACAATGTACCACGCCCCCTTCAACTACCCAGCACACCACACAACACTGAAAGTACACAATGTACCACACCCCCATAAGTCACCCAGCACACCACACACCACTGAGACGACACAATGTACCACACCCCCATCAGGCACCGAGGAAACCACACACCACTGACAGTACACAATTCACCTCACCCCATCAGTCATCCAGCACACCACACACCATTTACAGTACAGAATGTACCACATCCCCATCAGTCACCCATCTCATTACACCCCAGTTATAGTACAAAACGTACCACACCATGTTTGGGGGCTTAATGCGGGGTTGGGTTAGTGTGTTTGGAGGGGGATAATGTGTGCGTGGGGGGTTAGTGTGTGTCGATGTTTAGTGTGTGTGTGGGGGGTTAGTATATGTGTGGGGGGGGGGGTTCGTGTGTGGGGGGGGGGGGTTAGTGTGTGGAGGGGTTTGTGTGTGGGGGTTAGTGTGTGTGGGGGGTTTAGTGTGTGTGTGGGCGTTAGTTTGTGTGGTGGTTAGTTTGTGTGGGGGGTTAGTGTGTGGGGGTGGTTAGTGTGTGTGGGGGGTTAGTGTGTGTGGGGGGTTAGTGTGTGTGTGGGCGTTAGGTTGTGTGGGGTTAGTTTGTGTGGGGAGTTAGTTGTGAGTGGGGGGGGGGGTTAGTGTGTGGGCGTTAGTTTGTGTGGGGGTTAGTGTGTTGGGGGGTAGTGTGTGTGGGGGGGTTTGTGTGTGTGTGGGGCGTTAGTGTGAGAGGGGTTAGTGTCTGTGGGGGGAAGTTAGTGTGTTTGGGGGGTTAGTATATGTGGTGGGGTAAGTGTTTGGGGTTTAGTGTGTGGGTGCTAGTGTGTGTGTGGGTTTACTGTGTGTGGAGAGGCAAGTGCGTGTGTGGATGGGTTAGTGTGTGTGGGGGTATTAGTGTGTGTGGGTTAGTGTTTGTTGGGGGTTAGTGTGTGTGGAGGGTCAGTGTGTGTGGGGGGGTTAGTGTGTGAGGGGTTTGTCTGTTTGGCGGGTTAGAGTGTGTGAGTGGTTTTCTGTGTATCTGGGGGCGTGGGGTGGTTAGTTTGTGTGTTTGGGGATTAGTATGTGTTGGGGCTTATTGTGTATGTGAGGGTTAGTTTGTGGGGAGTTAGTGTGTATGGGCGGATTAGTGTGTGAGGGGATTAGTGTGTGGGGGTATAGTACGTGTGGGGTGGTTAGTGTGTGTGGGTTTAGTGTGAGTATCAGGGTGTGTATGTGAGGGGGTTAGTGTGTGTGGGGGTGGGTTTGTGTGTCCGTGGGGGGGAGGGGTGGGGGGGTGGGTTAGTGTGTGTGGGAGGGTAGTTATTGCGTGTGCGGTGGTTAGTGTGTGTGGGGTTTTAGATGTGTGGGGAGGTGAACGTGCGGAGGGGGTTAGTGTGTGTGGGAGTGGTTAATGTGTGTGGGGGTCAGTGTGTGTGGGGAGTTAGTGTGTGGTGGTGGGGTACGTGTGGGTGTGGGGGTTAGTGTGTGTGTGGGGGGTTAGTGTGTGTGGGTGGTTAGTGTGTGTGGGGGTTAGTGTGTGGGGGGCGGGGTGTTAGTGTGTGTGTATGTTAGTATGTGGGGGTTTGTTTGTGTGAGGGGGGTTAATGTTTGTGTGGGGGGTTAGTGTGTGTCGGGGGGGGTTAGTGTGTGTTTGGGGGGTTAGTGTGTGGGGGTCAGTGTGTGCGGGTTAGTGTGTGCGGGGTGTTCGTGTGTGTGGGGGGTTAGTGTGTGGGGGGTTAGTGTGCGGGGAGGGTTTGTATGTGTGGGGGGTTAGTGTGTGGGGGGTTAGTGTGTTTTTGGGGGGTTAGTTTGTGTGGGGGTTTAGTGTGAGGGGGGTTAGTGTTTGTGTGGGTTAGTGCGTGGGGGAGGGGGGTTTAGTGTGTTTGGGGTGAGTTAGTGTGTGTGGGGGGGTTAGTGTGTGGGGGTTAGTGTGAGTGGGGAGTTAGTGTGTGTGGGGGCTAGTGTGTGGGGGTTAGTGTGAGTGGGGAGTTAGTGTGTGTGGGAGATTAGTGTGTGTGGGGGCTAGTGTGTGGGGGTTAGTGTGAGTGGGGGCTAGTGTGTGGGGGGTTAGTGTGTGTGGGGGTTAGTGTGTGAGGGGTGGTCAGTGTGTGTCTGGGGGTTAGTGTGTGTGGGGGTTTGTTTGTGTGGTGGTTAGTGTGTGTGGGAGGTTAGTGTGTGGGGGGTGTTAGTGTGTGTGGGAGTTATGTGTGTGGGGGGTTAGTGTGTATGCGTGGGTTAGTGTGTGTGGGGTTAGTGGGTGTATGGGTTAGGGTGTGGTGGGTTTGTGTGTGGGGGGGTTTAGTGTTTGTGTGGGGGTTAGTGTGTGTGTGGGCCGTTAGTGTGTGAGGGGTTAGTGTCTGTGGGGGGAGTTAGTGTGTGTGGGGTGTTAGTGTGTGTGGGCGTTAGTTTGTGTGGGGTTAGTGTGTGTATGGGTTAGTGTGTGTGGGGGTTAGTTGTGTGTGGGGGTTAGTGTGTGGGCGTTAGTTTGTGTGGGGGTTAGTGTGTGGGGGTGGGGGTAGTGTGTGTGGGGGGGGTTAGTGTGTGTGGGGGGTTAGTGCGTGTGGGGGTTTAGTGTGTGTGGGGGTTAGTGTGTGGGGGAGTTAGTGTGTGTGGGGGAGGTTAGTGTGTGTGGGGTATAGTGTTTGTGTGGGGGTTAGTGTGTGTGTGGGCGGTTAGTGTGTGAGGGGTTAGTGTCTGTGGGGGGGAGTTACTGTGTGTGTGTGGGGGGGGGGGTTAGTGTATGTGGTGGTGTAAGTGTTTGGGGGTTTAGTGTTTGGGGAGTTAGTGTATGTGGGCGGATTAGTGTGTGAGGGG